>NW_024718623.1:0-9965 GCF_018991925.1 Homarus americanus
TAGAAGTTACGTATTGTCTCCCCAGGAGCGTCAGGCAGGTACCTGGTAGTGCCAGAGGTGTGCCTGGGAGGCCGGGGTGTGTACTGGGAGTGTCTGAGGTGTACCAGGAGGTCAGAGGTGCCTGGAGTCTCGAGAGGTGTACCTGGGAGGTGCAGCAGGTACCCAGGGGAGTGTCAGAGGTACCTGGGAGTGTCGGAGGTACCTGGGAGTGTCAGAGAAGT
Source organism: Homarus americanus (assembly GCF_018991925.1). Taxonomy (NCBI): domain Eukaryota; kingdom Metazoa; phylum Arthropoda; class Malacostraca; order Decapoda; family Nephropidae; genus Homarus; species Homarus americanus. The sequence continues at coordinate 222 of NW_024718623.1, forward strand.
ACCAGGGAGTGTCAGAGGTGTACCAGAGTGTCAGAGTGTGTACCTGGGAGTGCTTGGGGTGGTGTACCTGGGAGTGTCAGAGGTGTACCTGGAGTGTCAGGGGGTGCACCTGGGAGGTTCCGAGGTGTACCTTGGAGTGTCAGGAGGTGTTCCTGGGAGTGTCAGAGGTGTACCTGGAGTGTCTGAGGTGTACCTGTGATGTCAGAGGTGTACCTGGGAGTGTCAGGAGGTGTACCTGGAGTGTCAGGGGTGTACCTGGGAGTGCCGGAGGTGTACTCCTGGGAGTGTCTGAGGTGTACCGGGAGTGTCAGAGATGCCCCAGGAGTGTCAGTGGAGCACCTGGGAGCAAGCATGGTGTACCTGGGAGCGTCAGTGGTGTACCTGGTAGTGTCAGAGGTGTACCTGGAGTGTCAAAGGTGTACTTGGGAGTGTCTGAGGTGTTCCAGGGAGCAGCCAGGAGGTGTACCTGGGAGGTCTCAGAGGTGTACCTGGGACAAGTTAGGGGTGCCCTGGGAGTGTCTGGAGGTGTACCCTGGGAGTGTCTGGAGGTGTATCTGGGAGGTCAGAGGTGTAACTGGAGTGTCAGAGAAGCACCAGGAGGCTGGGAGGTGTACCTGGGAGTGTCAGAGGTGCACCTGGGAGTGTCAAGGTGTACTTGGAGGTCTGAGGGGTGTACCAGGAGTGTCAGAGGTGTACCTGGGAGTCTCCAGAGGTGAGCCTGGGAGTCTCAGAGGTGTACCTGGGAGTGTCAGAGGTGCACCTGGGAGTGTCTGAGGTGTACCTGGGAGTGTCAGAGGTGTACCTGGGAGTGTCGAGGTACACCTGGGAGTGTCGGAGGTGCACCTGGAGTGTCAGGAGGTGTACCTGGAGTGTCAGAGGTGTACCAGAGTGTCAGAGGTGTACCTGGGAGTGTCTGAGGTACCTTGGGAGGCGAGTTGTACCTGAGAGTGTCAGGGGAGTACCTGGGAGTGTTGGTGTACCTGGGAGCGTCAGAGGTGTACCTGTAGTGTCAGAGTGTACCTGGGAGGTCAAAGGTGTACCTGGGAGTGCCTGAGGTGTACCAGGGAGTGTCAGAGGTGTACCTGGGAGTCTCAGAGGTACCTGAGGTTAAGGGTACCTAGGAGGTCTGAGGTGTACCTGGGAGTGTCTGAGGTGTACCTGGGATGTCAGGAGAAGTACCAGGAGTGCCAGAGGTGTACCTGGGAGTGTCAGAGGTGCATTGGGAGGTTGGGTGGTGTACCTGGGAGGTCAGAGGTGTACCTGGGAGTGTCAGGGGTGCACCTGAGTGTCTGAGGTGACCTTGGAGTGTCAGAGGTACTGGAAGTGTGAGGCACCTGGGAGTGTCGGAGGTGCACCTGGAGTGTCAGAGGTGTACCTGGGAGTGTCAGAGGTGTACCTGGGAGTGTCAGGGGTACCTGGGAGTGTCGAGGTGTACCTGGGAGTGTCTGAGGTGTACCTGGGAGGCCGAGATGTACCAGGAGGTCATGGAGGCCTGGGAGTGTCATTGGTGTACCTGAGAGCGTCAGTGTGTGACCTGGTAGTGTCAGAGGTGTACCTGGGAGTGTCAAAGGTGTACTTGGAGTGTCTGAGGTGTCTGGGAGTGCCAGAGGTGTGCTCAGAGGAGTCCAGAGGTGTACCTGGGAGTGTCAGGGCGACCTGGGAGGTCTGAGGTACCTGGAGTGTCTGAGGTGTACCTGGGAGGTCTGAGGTGTACCTGGGAGGTCAGGAGAAGCACCAGGGAGGCCAGAGGTGTACCTGGGAGTGTCAGAGGTGGTACCTGGGAGTGTCAGTGGTGTACCCTGGGAGGTTCCGAGGTGCACCTGGGAGTGTCTGGAGGTGCACCTGGGAATGTCAGGGGTGTACCTGGAGGCCGTGGTGTACCTGGGACGGTCAGAGGTACCTGAAGTGTCAGAGGTGTACCTGGGAGGTCAGATGGTACCTGGGAATGTCAGAGGTGTACCTGGGAGGCGTCTGAGGTGTACCTGAGTGTCGAAGGTGTACCTGGGAGTGTCTGAGGTACCTGGGAGGTCAGAGATGTACCAGGGAGTGTCAGTGAGTACCTGGGAGTGCTCGGGCTGGGAGCACCTGGGAGTGTCAGTAGTACCTGGTAGTGTCAGAGGTGTACCTGGGAGTATCAAAGGTGCACTTGGGAGGTCTGAGGTGTACCAGGAGTGTCAGAGGTGCCTGGGAGTCTCAGAGGCGTAGCTGGGAGTGTTAGGGCACATCTGGGAGTGTCTGAGGTGTACCTGGAGTGTCTGAGGTGTACCTGGGAGTGCTTGAGGTGTACCTGGGAGGTCAGAGAGAAGTACCAGGAGTGTCAGAGTGTGTACCTGGGAGTGTCAGAGTGTACCTGAAGTGTCAGAGGTGTACCTGGGAGTGTCAGAGGTACCGGGAATGTCAGAGGTACCCAGGGAGTGTCTGAGGTACCTGGGAGTGTCTGAGGTACCTGGCAGTGTCTTAGGTGTACCTGGCAGTGTCTGAGGTGTACCAGGCACAGAGGTGCACCTGGGAGTGTCTGAGGTACCTGGGAGTGTCTGAGGTACCTGGGAGTGTCTGAGGTGTACCTGGGAGTGTCTGAGGTGTACCTGGAGTGTCTGAGGAGAACCTGGGAGTGCTCGGTGGTGTACCTGAGAGTGTCGGAGGTGTACCTGGGAGTATCGGAGGCACCTGGGAGTGTCTGAGGTGTACCTGGCAGGGTCAGGTGTACCTGGGAGTGTCAGTGGTGTACCTGGGAGTGTCATATGTATACCTAGGAGAATCAGAGGTACCTGGGAGTGTCTGAGGTGTACCTGGGAGTGTCAGGAGGTGTACTGGGAGTGCCGGAGGTGTACCTGGGAGTGTCGGAGGTGTACCTGGGAGTGTCAGGAGGTGTACCTGGAGGTCAGAGGTGTACATGGAGCATGTCAGGGGTACCTGGGAGTGTCGGTGGTGTACCTGGGAGTGTCAGAGGTGTTCCTGGGAATGTCGGAGGTGTACCTGGGAGTGCCGGAGGTACCTGGGAGTGTCAGAGGTGTACCTGGGAGTGTTAGAGGGTGTACCTGGGAGCGTCAGTGAACTTGGGAGTGTCAGAGGTGTACCTGGGAGTGTCAAAGGTGTACCTGAAGTGTTCAAGGTGTCCGTGGAAGTGACTGAGGTGTACCTGGGAGTGTCAGGGGGAGTACCAGGGAGGCTGAGAGTACCTGGGAGTGTCAGGGGTGTACCTGGGAGGTCTGAGGTGTACCTGGGAGGTTCAGTGGTGTACCTGGGAGTGTCAGAGGTACCTGGAAGTGTCTGGGTGTACCTGGGAGTGCATGAGGTGTACCTGGGAGTGCTCAGAGGTGTGCCTGGGAGTGTCAGAGGTGTACCTGGGAGTGTCAGGAGGTGTACCTGGGAGTGCCGAGGTGTACCTGATTGTCTGAGGTACCTGAGAGTGTCAGTACCTGGGAGTGTCGGTGGTGTACCTGGGAGTGTCAGAGGTGTTCCTGGGAGTGTCGGAGGTGTACCTGGGAGCAATGGAGGTGTACCTAGGAGCAATGGAGGTGTCCCTGGAGAGTCAGAGGTGTACCTGGAGTGTCAGGTACCTGGGAGTGTCGAAGGTGTACCTGGGAGTGTCCGAGGTGTACCTGGGAGTGTCAGAGATGTACCAGGGAGTGCTGATGTCTGAGTGTCATCGTGTACCTGGAGCGTGAGTAGGTGTACCTGGGAGTGTCTGAGGTGTACCTGGGAGGCTCAGAGGTGTACCTGGGAGTGTCTGAGGCACCAGGGAGTGCCAGAGGTGTGCCTGGGAGAGTCAGAGGTGTACCTGGGAGTGCTCAGAGGTGTACCTGGGAGTGCCAGAGGTACCTGGGAGGTCAGTGGTGGTACCTGGGAGGTCAGAGGTACCTGGGAGGTCAGAGGTGTGCCTGGGAGTGCTCAGGAGGTACCTGGGAGTGTCAGAGGTGACCTGGGAGTGCCAGATGTGTACCTGGGAGTGTCAGGTGTACCTGGGAGTGTCAGAGGTGCACCTGGGAGTGTCTGAGATGAACCTGAAGTGTCTGAGGTGTACCTGGGAGTGTCTGAGGTGTACCTGGGAGTGTCAGAGGTACCTGGAGTGTCTGAGGTGTACCTGGGAGTGTCAAAGGGTGTACCTGAGGGTGTCATTGTACCTGGGAGTGTCAGAGGTGTACCTGGGAGCAAGTGCTGTACCTGGGAGTGTCTGAGGTGTCCTGGAGTGTCTGAGGTGTACCTGGGAGTGTCTGAGGTGTAACCTGGGAGTGCCTAGGGTAAATCTGAGTGTCGGAGGTGTACCTGGGAGTATCGAGGTGTGCACCTGGGAGTGTCTGAGGTGTACCTGGGAGTGTCAGCGTGTACCTGGGAGACAGTGGTGCATCTTGGGAGTGTCAGATGTTCACCTGGGAGTATCTCAGAGGTGTACCTGGGAGTGTCTGAGTTGTACCTGGGAGGTCAGAGGTGTACCTGGGAGTGCCGAGGTGTACCTGGGAGTGTCGGAGGTGTACCTGGGAGGTCAGAGGTGTATCTGGGAGGTCAGAGGTGGTACCTGAGAGTGTCAGGGGTGTACCTGGGAGTGTCGGTGGTGTACCTGGGAGTGTCAGAGGTGTACCTGGGAGGTCGGAGGTGTCACCTGGGAGTGTCGGAGGTGTACCCTGGGAGTGTCGGAGGTGTCCTGGGAGTGTCAGGAGGTGTACCTGGGAGTGTCAGGGGTGTACCTGGGAGTGTCGAAGGTGTACCTGGGAGGTCTGAGGTGTACCTGGGAGGTCAGAGATGTACCAGGGAGTGTCATTGAGTGCCTGGGAGTGTCATCGGTGTACCGGGAGCGTGAGTTGTGTACCTGGGAGGTCAGAGGGTACCTGGGAGGCAGAGGTGTACCTGGGAGTGTCTGAGGTGTACCAGGGAGTGCCAGAGGTGTGCCTGGGAGAGTCGGAGGTGTACCTGGGAGTGTCAGAGGTGTACCTGGGAGTGCCAGAGGTACCTGGGAGTGTCATGGTGGTACCTGGGAGTGTCAGAGGTGTACCTGGGAGTGTCTGAGGTACCTGGGAGTGTGAGGTGTGACCTGGGAGGTCAAGGTGTACCTGGGAGTGTCAAAGGTGCACCTGGAAGTATCTGAGGTGTACCCGGAGTGTCAAAGGCACTGAGGGTGTCATTTGTGTACCTGGGAGGTCAGAGGTGTACCTGGGAGTGTCGGTGGTGTACCTGGGAGTGTCTGAGGTGTTCCTGGGAGGTCAGAGGAGTACCTGGAGTGTCAAAGGTACCTGGGAGTGTCAGAGGTGTACCTAGGAGTGTCTGAGGTGTTCCTAAGATTGTCTGAGGTGTACCTGGCAATGTCAGAGGTGCACCTGGTAGTGTCTGAGGTGTACCTGGGAGTGTCTGAGGTGTACCGGGAGTGTCTGAGGTACCTGGGAGTGTCCGAGGTGTACCTGGGAGTGTCTGAGGTGTAACTTGGGAGTGTCAGGTGCCTGAGAGTGTCGGAGGTGTACCTGGGAGTAACGGAGGTGTACCTGGGAGTGTCTGAGGTGATCTGGCAGTGTCAGCGTGTACCTGGGAGTGTCAGTGGTGTACTGGGAGTGTCAGATGTATACCTGGGAGTATCAGAGGTACCTGGGAGTGTTGAGGTGTACCTTTGAGTGTCAGAGGTGTATCTAGGAGTGCCGGAGGTGTACCTGGGAGTGTCGGAGGTGTACCTGGTGTGTCAGAGGTGTACCTGGGAGTGTCAGAGGTACACGAGAGGTCAGGTACCTGGGAGTGTCAGAGGTGTACCTGGGAGTGTCAGGGTGTACCTGGGAGTGTCAACGAGCACTAAGAGTGTCAGAGGTGTACCTGGGAGTGTCTGAGGTGTACCTGGAGTGTCAAAGTTGTACCTGGGAGGTCGGAGGTGCACCAGAGTGCCAGAGGTGTACCTGGGAGTGTCATTGGTGTACCTGGGAGTGTCAGAGGTGTACCTGGGAGTGTTCAAGGTGTACCTGGGAGTGTATGAGGTGTACCTGGGAGGTCAAAGGTGTACCTGGAAGTGTCTGAGGTACCTGGGAGTGTCAAGGTGTACCTGAGGGTGTCATTGGTGTGCCCAGAGTGTTTGAGGTGTTCCTGAGATTGTCTGAGGTGTACCTGGCAGTGTCTGAGGTTCCTGGTGTCTGAGGTTGTACCTGGCAGTGTCAGAGGTGCACCTGGTAGTGTCTGAGGTGTACCTGGGAGTGTCTGAGGTAACCTGGGAGTGTAGTGGTGTACCTGAGTGTGTCGGAGGTGTACCTGGAGTATCGGAGGTACCTGGGAGTGTCAAAGGTGTACCTGAGGTCATTGGTGTACCTGGGAGTGTCAGAGGTACCTGGGAGTGTCAGTGGTGTACCTGGGAGTGTCTGAGGTTCCTGGGTCAGAGGAGTACCAGGGAGTGTCAGAGGTGTACCTGGGAGTGTCAGAGTGTGTAATGGGAGTGTCACGGTGTACCTGGGAGGTCTGAGGTGTATCTGGGAGTGTCTGAGGTGTACCTGGAGTGTCTGAGGTGTACCTGGAGTGTCTGAGGTGTAACCTGGGAGTGTAGTGGTGTACCTGAGTTTGTCGGAGGTGTACCTGGGAGTATCGGAGGTGTACCTGGGAGTGTCTGAGGTGCATCTGGCAGTGTCAGCGGTGTACCTGGAGTGTCAGTGGTGGCACCTGGAGTGTCAGAAGTATACCTGGGAGCATTGTAGAGGTGTACCTGGGAGTGTCTGAGGTGTACCTGGGAGTGTCAGAGGTGCCGGAGGTGTATGCCTGGGAGTGTCGGAGGTGTACCTGGGAGTGTCAGAGGTACCAGGAGGTCAGAGGTGTACCTGAGAGTGTCAGGTGTACCTGGGAGTGTCGGGTACCTGGGAGGTCAGAGGTGTTCTGGGAGTGTCGGAGGTACCTGGGAGGCACGAGGTCAGAGGTGCACCTGGGAGAGTCAGAGGTACCTGGGAGGTAGGGGTGTACCTGGGAGGTGGAGGTACCTGGGAGGTCTGAGATGTACAAGGAGGTCAGTGGATACCTGGGAGTGTCATTGGTGTACCTGGGAGCGTCAGTGGTGTACCTGGGAGTGTCAGAGGTGTACCTGGGAGTGTCTGAGGTGTACCAGGAGGGTCAGAGGTGCCTGAGAGTGTCAGGAGGTACCTGGAAGTGTCAGATGTAACTTGGGGTGCAATCTATTGTGTCAGTTGTACCTGGGAGTGTCAGAGGCCTGGTGTCTGAGGCACTGGGAGTGTCAGAGGTGTACCTGGGAGTGTCAGAGGTGTACCTGGGAGTGTCAGAGGTGTACCTGGGAGTGTCAGAGGTGTACCTGGGAGTGTCAGAGGTGTACCTGGGAGTGTCAGAGGTGTACCTGGGAGTGTCAGAGGTGTACCTGGGAGTGTCAGAGGTGTACCTGGGAGTGTCAGAGGTGTACCTGGGAGTGTCAGAGGTGTACCTGGGAGTGTCAGAGGTGCACCTGGGAGTGTCAGAGGAGAACCAGGGAGTGTAAGAAGTGTACCTGGGAGTGTCAGTGGTGTACCACAGTAGGGTGTGTCATACGGAGGCGAATTTTTTTTTTTTTGAGTTTGAAAAATCGGCCCATGGTATTAATGATGTAGTTCTATGTGCAGAATCATGTGATATCTTCAGATTTGAAAAGTTTTCATTTTTAGCTAGGTAAATTTTAACTTCAATTCTTATGAAAATTCAGTATTCCCACCCTTTTACCAACACCACTAAATAGCTTATTTAAAGTAAAGTAAATGTATCAGGTTAATTTATTAGGATGAAAATGATCCAGAATAGTGAAACGAATGATCTTGACACATTTATTAAATTTAATATTCCTTTAGAAAACAAAATCATCAAATACAAAAACCGGTTTTACTACTACGACCCGGTGTTGCTGCACACCATAGAAAACATGTCTTTCTTGCTTCTGTTTCTACTCATCACCTCCCTGCTGACCACCTGAGCTCGGATGTAGCCTTCCCTCCTCTCCTGGCTGTACACGTGACTGCTGGCCTCGCCCACTTGCTGTACACAACGCTCTATACTCTGGGTGTGCGAGGGCCAGGCAGGGACATGCATGGGGTTGTCCAGGAAAGCTCTGACTTGAACATTGGTGAGGCTGCAGGTAAGAGGGGGCTCACTGCCAGCCTGATGTTATCCAGATCTAAGAGAGATCAGTGAGGTCTTGGCACCTAGATTGACTTCAGGAGCTTCCTGACCTGAAGAATCGTCACTTCAACTTGATTCGGCTATGCCCAGATCCTCCTACAAGTCCTTTCATATCCAAGATCTTTGACTGCCACTCTTCTCTCCTCCTCCTCCTTACTGCAGAGCATTGTCTGCAGAACTGCCTCGGGATGAGCATACCAGGAAGATCTCCTCACAGTCTGCTCCACAATCTGAACAACCTTCCTTGGCTGACTCCTCAGGAGCTCAAGCTGGAAGAGAACATACCTCGGACCTTCGGAGAACGATGACTTGACCTTGGTGTTGAACCAATTTGGCAAGTAGACACTCACGATGAATTGGACAATAAGTCTCAGGTTATGATCTATCACCAGGTGAACATCATCAGGTGTTATCAAACCACCGTCAACCCAGGCAGCTGTTGCTATCTCTGCAGTTTCTCTGAGACCAGTGTGGTGTCGCATGCTGGCCAGAGCTATGCTCGGGATATCTTTCCTATTTCGAATCTTATGCCTGGAAGGTTTGGGATCATTATTTTCTGGGTTAGGGACAAAGTCACCATTCTCCTGGACAGCACTCGGATCAGCCATGGGGAAGTCATTAAACTCTGAATCAGCTTGACTCCAATCATCGGCCTTTTTTACCTCACCCTGGGCCTTCTCAAGTCTCTTTTCCTCGGCAACTCTTCTCCTCTTCTGTCTCTCTGTGGCAGCCTCCTGTCTCTTGGACTCCGGAATATCTTGGCTAGAAATCATGAGAGCCCCTATACTGCCAGTCTTCTCTCTCTGTGCTTTGACAAATGCCAGTTCGATCACAGGAATCTTCAGTTCACGCTTGCAAATACAGGAGATGTGGGCCTCGGATTTACAGTCACGATCGCATCCAAACTCAGGACAGAGAACAATTGGGCACTTGCAAGTAATTATGTCAAATAACTGGTCCAGTTGCTTGGCAAAGCTGTCCTTAACTGCAAGTTTTCCTCTCCCAAGAGAGATATCTCTTTTTTCCCAACTGGCTAGCAGTCTCTCACTAATCTTCTTCTGACTTGTTATGACTGGAGGCTTGAACTGAGCGTTAGCCAGAGTGTACTGTGCCAAGACAGCTTTGGTCATATCACTGGCAATGTCTTTGTTTGTGTAAGTTCTTTGGTTCTTTTCACTGATTTGCCTGATTAAAACACCGTATCTCAAAGCATCTCTCAATGTAGGCAACTCCGACTTCAGGAGCTCTCTCCCAGACCCAAGATAGTGACTGAGATGGCTGGATTTTTGGTTCCTCGTCCTGACACAAGCAGCCATCGCAAATATTATCAACTTATAAATGCATCAGAATCTGAAACAGAAAAAATATTGTTAGTTGGGTTGTTAAAGAATGAAGTCAGAAAGCAATGTTCACTATTTAATTGTAATGCACTAATGCAGCTGTACGTTAGATTTTCGATAAATTTCACGCTAAAATTTACCGAGCAAAAGGTTGCAAAATATTGAAACTGAAATTATTTTCTGTTTATATACACTAAAATCTACCAAAAAAGTGATGGGCCATTAGTTTTAGCTGATCTTCCCTCCTATGACACACCCTAGTAGGGTAGTGAAGCTGCCTTGATCAACGTTTTAG
>NW_024718624.1:0-17539 GCF_018991925.1 Homarus americanus
ATCTGCTTCGTTCGGTTACGTATTACTGGTTACGCAAGGTTATAGTTGTATGCTCCAGGTTTTACAGTGATTGCAAAATAATTAGCAATACCAGAACCAAAACCAGTATTTTTTTTTTTTTTGCCTTTAACATAACCTCCTAAACAAAAGTCGGTGACAACTTGATAATTTGTCATTGAAAACTTGGATAGTCATCTGTTCTGTATTCATACGGGGAAAAAAAAAACACCCTGCAATATAATGTATAAAATCGGTAAAATCATTATTATTATTAAAGATGAAGATAATATAAGATTTAGATTATTAATTTAGTCTGTTACGTGTTTGTTGCCGATTATCCAAGGTTTTATAAACGATATTTATTTACAATTATTTTTTAACCCTCATAGAATAAAATGCCTTATAATTTGTTGAATTTATTTCTATTTTTCATTATTATTATTATTAACCCAATATTATTATTATTATTAATATGTGTATTATTATTATTATATATTATTATTATTATTATTGTTAATATTATTATTAACAATTTAATATTATTATTATTATCATCATCTTTATTATTGTCATATTATTTCACGTGTCTCATTAGCATCATTACAATATACAATTTTGGGCATATTTTCTTTAGATTTTCCATACATACATGTAATCACACACACACACACACACACACACACACACACACACACATGAAATCTTGTAGAACTGATCGTGATGTGAGTCAAATACCAGTTATATTGTTTTATGTATACACGATGGCTGCTTCAAACCTCCTCCTCTCCTCTCTTCTCCTTTCCTTTTCCTTCCTCTCTCCTCTCCTTTTCCATATTTCTTCCTTCCTATACCTTACTTCCATCCTCCTTCGTTCCTTCATATTCCCTTCTCCTCCTTTTCCTATCCCCTTCTTCCATTGCCTTCCTCTCCCATCTACCTCCTCTCTTCATTCCTTATTCCCTCTACCCCCAAGACCGCCCTAGCAATCACCTTAAACACAGTATGTCTAAATAAACCCCAAGCCAGGTGTGTCCTTGAGTCTTGGCAGACCCTTAACCAAGCAAGGTGTCTTAATAAATGGTGGTCCTACTAACCCACCTAATAAACCCCCACTTAATAAAGCCATCCAAACCAGTAGTCACCTTCACCACGTAAGACCTAGTTGGGGGTAGGTGGAAGCAATATGGTCACGGATGCTGATAGGTGATGTATTGTGGCCGTCGAAAGGGATGGATGTCCTGCCATCGTCCTCCAACTTAATGGATCTATTACTCCTCCGTCAGGTCAAACACGAGGCTCCACATGAGAGAGAGAGATTGATGTTGTATGGTCTCATTGAAGATAATTGGTGATGTTTGATGTTGTTGGCTATCTACCTAACGAAAGGATATTTTGTTTATGTGGTGGAGGGATGTGTGTCTGGGATAGGGGTGTGTGTGTGTGTGTGTGTGTGTGTGTGTGTGTGTGTGTGTGTGTGTGTGTGTGTGTGTGTCGGTTTTCACTATTCAGCTTATCCAAAATCAACTTGACATGTTATCAATACACACTCTGACATCATCTGAAACTTACCTATCCATCTATCATCTTCCCACACATCCTCCACTCCACCTATCCATTCACCCCATCTCACCCACACCACCTAATCACCCACCTTCCTACTCATCAATCCACCATGTCCTAACCTCCCACCTACCCAACCACCTCTTCTCTTCACCCACCCATTCCCCTCCACCCACCCATCACCCACTCCACACCCCATCACCCCACTTTCCACCACACAATCACCCACCCACCTGTACTCCACCTCCCCAACCTCACCCTCCACTCCAATCACCCACCGTTACCCTACCCAGCCCAACACCTCCGCTCTACCCACCCACCTATCACTCACTCCATTCCACCCACCCACCTCACCCACCCACCACCCACCCACCCACCCACCCACCCACCCACCCACCCCTCCCCTCATCCCCTCTCGCACTGTAAACAAATATTAAACCTATAAAACCTACAGATAACAACATAACACAATCAAATTTGTGATGGACTTTTTGTATGCTAATCTCGGTCACAGCCTACACACAACATAAGGCGTCTCTAAAACAACATGAAGTCGTCGATTTTGATGTTCGACAGGTAAGATTACGATCGACACAGGAAAGGTACTACATGTTGGTCCTGACTATGATAAGTGCTTCAAGGGGGTTTAAATGATACGTGGTTGTGGTTTAGCATACAAGGTGCCTCAGGTGAATGTGTGGCACTTAGGTCACGATCAAGCCTAGGTGATGTGTAGCGCTGTCTTGCTGTGCCTGAGTTTAATTATTCTTTCTTTCTTTCATTGGGCCAAGATTAAGAGATAACAGTAATGGTTGAAATGGTTATTGAAGAATGATGACGAATTGGAACGTTATGTGAGGTGAATGTCTGTTCAGGTCATTTAAAGTTAAAAAAAATATATATATCCAAAGATAATATTTAGCTTGATTAGTTTGATAAAGATGGAGAATTAGAGAGAGAGAGAGAGAGATTATAGGGGAGGGACTAATGGATATAGTGAAATTGAGCTGAGACAGACAGACAGACAGACAGATGAAGACAAGAAGAGGTCTCCCCACAGGCCAAACCACAGTACCAGAAAACATGTAATGAGAGACAGAGTAACAAAGAGATAGAATCATATAGAGCTAAGCACAGATAGAGGCATAAAGATAAGGCGAAATAACCATAGAGCTAGAAAGACATAGAGACAAAGAACGGCATAGAGATAGGAAATAAGATAAGGAAAAAGAGTCATACAGATGGCAGGCCATAGAGATAGAGTCATAAGAGATAAAGAGACATAAGAGATATCACCTTCCAGCAGGCCGCCCCAGAGGCCAGGCCACAAATATATGAGGGCTGAGTCGTGAGGTTCCAATGACTAGAATGCTTCTATCTCTTGCTGAGTCTCCTGTGGGAAATTTCTCAGCCAGTTTCTCAGTACATTATATTCTCTATATCTGCAGCGGCCGCCAGAGCCAGGGGGGTTATTATACTGGAGCCACGGCAGTCAGGTTATATTGGCGGCCATAATGGGTCTTATGGCGTAGTGGGTAGGGGTGACTGTCGGCAAGCATGAAACTGTGTACCTCGGAGAAAGTGAGGGATCTATCTATCTATCTATCCATCTATCTATTTAGGTATCTATCTATCTATCTATCTATATCTGTATCTATCTCTATATCTGTATCTATCTGTCTGTCTGTCTATCTATCTGTCTTTCTGTCTGTCTGTCTGCCAATATCTCAGTCTATCTATCCTTTACCATTCCTAAACATCTCTCCGTCTCATAGTTCGTCTTATTTTCTTTCATCCCGTCAAGAGTTGGTCGTGTAAATGTTGCTCTGTTCTTCTTGTTTTATGGTCAGTCTACGTCTGCGGCAATTCATCAGCCTGCAGTAATATCTCGTAACTTACTTTGAGATCTCATTCAGTCGTCCTTCTTCTTGTTCTCCTTCTATTTCTTATTTTCTATTTCTTCTGATTATTATTTTTCTTCTTCCTCCTATTCTTCTATTTCTTCTTCTTCTTTTGAGTGTTCCGTTTGGTATATATATATATATATATATATATATATATATATATATATATATATATATATATATATATATATATATATATATATATATATATATATATATATATATATATATCAGGTTCCTTTGAGTCATTTATACACAATACCAATGTAATTTTACATTTATTCTCACAAGTCAACACTGATATAACTTACCTGTCAATTAGCAGCAGATGGACGAAAGGCTGTTTTAAAGTCAATTGAATTAAAATTTAATTGAATTGAAACAGTTTATTTAAGAAAAACACAGATACAGAGTGGATAATAATAACAATATTAACATGGCTGAGCCAGTTGAGAACTTGAGCTCTCTTGTAGGCACCATGTATACTATACATTTATCTCAAGGAAGCATTATGTAACATTTAGTATCATCTGGAATAATAGAACATCTCATAATGTTACCACGGTTATCACTTCAATATGGTTTTGTTTATTAAAGCTATAGGTCTACTCTAGCCTTGTTGTAACTCTTGTTGAAATCACTCCTGTATTCCATGATTTGGTTCAGTAATAGAATTCTTCATCTTAGACTTATGATTTTTGCTGACTTAAATTCCATCTTTGTTTTGTTTAAGTAACTTCTAAAGCCATATCATGTTCCTTCAGGTATAGATTCGTGTTTATATCAAAATGTATCAAACTATTCCAAAATATCCTAAAATCTTTCCAATAATTGTTTCAGGATTATTCTCCGTAAGTATATATGACGCAGATCACGACCATTGATTTAGACCAAATGTGTATCTGTGTTAGTCGGATTAACTTTTCTCGTGTCTGTTACCTTAAGAAAATTAACCTCCACGTATCTCGTGTTTTAACCTGACACCTTCAAAACCCGGGCATCATTTACTCTCACCTGGGTGTCATTTTCTCTCACCTGGGCATCATTTTCTCTCACCTTGGTATCATTTACTTTAACTTGGGCATAATTTTCTCACCTGGGCATCATTTACTCTCACCTGGGTATCATTTACTCTCACCTGGACATCATTTTATCTCACCTGTGCATCATTTATTCTCACTTGGGCATCATTTTATTTCACCTGGGTATCATTTCTCTCACCTTGGCATCATTTTCTCTCCTGGGCATCATTTACTCTCACCTGGGTGTCGTTTACTTTCACCTAGTAGCAGTATAGCGAGTGCAGGGGCATGGGTGTGTGTGAGAGAGAGAGAGAGAGAGAGACTGACTGCATGTGTGTGAGTTATAAATCTTTCGTCTGCATGATAGTATCCGTTTGTGAGTATGTCTGTATGTTTATGTGTACATGTTTAAATCTTATGTGTTTGTGTTCTTCAATGGCCATTAGCCTCTGTGTCTTCGGTGTGTGTGTGTGCTTGCGCGTGTGTGTGATTGCTTGCGCGTGCGTGTGTGTGTGTGTGTGTGTGTGTGTGTGTGTGTGTGTGTGTGTGTGTGTGTGTGTGTGTGTGTGCGTGTGTGTGTGTGTGTTTTGTAAGGGTGGGCAAGCATGGGGGTAACTAATACTAAAAAAACCACTATAAAAGTACCGCAAATCAGAGGCTGCACGCGTGACCAAGTGCACAAGCTCGTTCAGGGTGCAATCATAAAACAAGCTGGTGTATAATTAGAACTGTGTGTTAGAGCAAGAAGTGTATCTAAGCGAAATATAATTACCGGACATATATCAGCCCACACCTAACTAGGTCGTAATTGTGGTGTTATTAACATTCAATTACCTCCCCCTGACGGTGGTCCCAGGAGAGAGAGAGGGTGAGAGGAGGGATGGTGGGAGTGAAGAGGAGGAGAAAGAAAGAGAGGACGGAGAGTGGGATAGAGAAAGGGTGGGAGGAGGTGGAAGAAGGAAGAGATGGAGGAACGGTAGAGGAGAGGAAGGATGGGAGAAAGGGGAGGGGATGAGAGGGAAGATGGGAAGGGTGAGAGTCAAGTAGGGAGGTTACCTGAGAGGTGTGTGAGGGATAAGTGTACTAAATCATTTCCTCTGACTCAGGTGACATGTATATATAGTATAATAATTGTTTTGTATCTATATAGTGACTATGTATAGGTATGTGTATATGGTAACTGTATGTATATGTATATGAGTGTGTGTTTATGGTAGCTATGTGTATGTATGGAGATATTTATGAGTTTGTGTGGGGGATATGTGCTCTTATGTATGTATGTATGTATGTATGGATGTATGTATGCATGTATGTATGTATGTATGTGTGTATGTATATGTATATTTTCTCTCTCTCAGTTATACACACCGCCCACACTACTAACTCTACGCAGTGCATTATTATCATATCATCCCTCTTCATCTTCGTCATAATGGGTAAAATCCTCATCAAAACATGATTGATTCAACGCTACGTGTTTATAATCTGGAGAACAAACATGTTTTAATACAAGTGGCCTCTCTCGTCTTCTCGGACCAAATATGTCAAGAGTTGAAAATTTTGCCGAGGTTACCGTGGTAATTTATGACTCGTCTCGTCTCTTAGGATGATAAGTTTAATACACAGGATGGAGGTATGATGTTAGTTGGGGCTGATCCACTCTACTGACTCCACCTCCTGCTGATGTCAATAAACTGAAAGAAAGAATTTATTTTTAGACCTGGGGACGGCACTAAAGTGAACGAAATTAAAAAATCAATAAAAATCACAAAGATCAATGAACTTAAAATAGAAGTATATTTGTCCCAAAGTTAATGAATTAAAAGCGATTTATTATTTTTTGTTTTATGATAAAGATAAGATTTAAATAAAAATAAAGTTTTCATTATGACGTCACTGACTTTAGCGTAAAAAACAATAGACGATCATAGAACTTTTTACTTTTTTTAATATTATTTGTTTTTTACTCTTAGGATTAACAAGAAAGATAAGACAGAAAACATGTGTGCCGTAAGCGAACTTTAAGAGATAAAACAAAATGAACTCGAGCTTCACAGAATTCCAAGATCAAGCTTTTAACCTCCAGGTTGACGTCAGTTTAGTCAGAACATGTTGAGTAATACAAAACAGCTTGACGACATACATGACCTGTCTCCTTCTCAGAATTAAGTCATGTGTCAGCATTAAGTCCTCAGGTGTCAGCATTAGTCCCCATGTGTCGCATAAGTCCTCAGGTGTCAGCATTAAGTCCTCAGGTGTCAGCATTAAGTCCTCAGGTGTCAGCATTATGTCCTCAGGTGTTAGAATTAAGTCCCAGGTGTCAGCATTAAGTCCTCAGGTGTCAGCATTAAGTCCCCAGGTGTCAGCATTAAGTTCCCAGGTGTCAGCATTAAGTCCTCAGGTGTCAGCATTAAGTTCCCAGGTGTCGCATTAAGTCCACAGAGTCAGATTTTAAGTCCACAAGTGTCAGATTAAGTCCACAGGTGTCAGATTTAAGTCCTAAATTTTAGGCGTCTGAGAGGAAGCTTTAATGAGGAGTGTGTGGTAGAGTGTGTCTCAGGTTGGTGTGGTGAGTGTGTCTCAGGTTGGTGTGTGGTGGAGTGTGTCTCAGGTTGGTGTGTGGTGAGTGCGTCTGAGGTTGGTGTGTGGTGAGGTGTGTCTCAGGTTGGTGTGTGGTGGGTGTGTCTCAGGTTGGTGTGTGGTGAGTGTGTCTCAGGTTGGTGTGTGGTAGGTGTGTCTCAGGTTGGTGTGTGGTGGTGTGTCTCAGGTTGGTGTGTGGTGAGTGTGTGGGTTGGTGTGTGGTGAGTGTGTCTCAGGTTGGTGTGTGGTGAGTGTGTCTCAGGTTGGTGTGTGGTGAGTGTGTCTTAGGTTGGTGTGTAGTGTCTCAGGTTGGTGTGTGGTGAGTGTGTCTCAGGTTGGTGTGTGGTGAGTGTGTCTCAGGTTGGTGTGTGGTGAGTGTGTCTTAGGTTGGTTTGTAGTGGTGTGTCTTGGGTTGGTGTGTAGTGAGTGTGTCTCAGGTTGGTGTGTGGTGGGTGTGTCTCAGGTTGGTGTTGGTGGTGTGTCTTAGGTTGGTTGTGGTGTGTCTCAGGTTGGTGTGTGGTGAGTGTGTCTTGGGTTGGTTTGGTGGGTGTGTCTCAGGTTGGTGTTGGTGAGTGTGTGTCTCAGGTTGGTTTTTGGTGGTGTGTCCAGGTTGGTGTGTGGTGAGTGTGTCTCAGGTTGGTGTGTGGTGAGTGTGTCTCAGGTTGGTGTGTGGTGAGTGTGTCTCAGGTTGGTGTGTGGTGAGTGTGTCTCAGGTTGGTGTGTGGTGGAGTGTGTGTGTGTCTCAGGTTGGTGTGTGGTGAGTGTGTGCTCAGGTTGGTGTGTGGTGAGTGTGTCTCAGGTTGGTGTGTGTGGTGAGTGTGTCTCAGGTTGGTGTGTGGTGAGTGGTCTCAGGTTGGTGTGTGGTGAGTGTGTGTCTCAGGTTGGTGTGTGGTGAGTGTGTCTCAGGTTGGTGTGTAGTGAGGTGTGTCTCAGGTTGGTGTGTGGTGAGTGTGTCTCAGGTTGGTGTGTGGTGAGTGTGTCTCAGGTTGGTGTGTGGTGAGTGTGTCCCAGGTTGGTGTGTGTGGTGAGTGTGTGTCTCAGGTTGGTGTGTGGTGAGTGTGTCTCAGGTTGGTGTGTGGTGAGTGTGTCTCAGGTTGGTTTGAGTGTGTCCAGTTGGTGAGTGTGTCTCAGGTTGGTGTGTGGAGTGTGTCTCAGGTTGGTGTGTGGTGAGTGTGTCTCAGGTTGGTGTGTGGTAGGTGTGTCTCAGGTTGGTGTGTGGTGAGTGTGTCTCAGGTTGGTGTGTGGTGAGTGTGTCTCAGGTTGGTGTGTGGAGTGTGTCTCAGGCTGGTGTGTGGTGGTCTCAGGTTGGTGTGGTGGTGTGTCTCAGGTTGGTGTGTGGTGAGTGGTCCAGGTTGGGGAGGTGTCTCAGGTTGGTGTGTGTGAGTGTGTCTCAGGTTGGTGTGTGGTGAGTGTGTCTCAGGTTGGTGTGTGGGGTGAGTGTGTCTCAGGCTGGTGTGTGTGTGGAGTGTGTCTCAGGTTGGTGTGTGTGGTGAGGTGTCTGGTTGGTGTGGTGAGTGTGTCTCAGGGTGGTGAGTGTGTCTCAGGTTGGTTGTGTGTGTGTCTCAGGTTGGTGTGTGTAGTGGTGTGTCTCAGGTTGGTGTGTGGTGTGTCTGGGGTTGAGGGTGTCTGGTTGGTGTGTGGGTGAGTGTGTCTCAGGTTGGGTGTGTGTGGTGAGTGTGTCTCCAGGTTGGTGTAGTGGTGTGTCTCAGGTTGGTGTGTGGTGAGGTGTGTCTCAGGTTGGTGGGTGAGTGTGTCTCAGGTTGGTGTGTGGGTGAGTGTGTTCAGGTTGGTGTGTGGGGAGTGTGTCTCAGGGTGGTGGTGTGTTCAGGTTGGTGTGTGGTGAGTGTCAGGTGGTGTGTGGTGGTGTGTCTCAGGTTGGTGTGTGGTGGGTGTGTCTCAGGTTGGTGTGTGGTGAGTGTGTCTCAGGTTGGTGTGTGGTGAGTGTCTCAGGTTGGTGTGTGGTGAGTGTGTCTCAGGTTGGTGTGTGTGGTGAGTGTGTCTCTGGGTTGGTGTGTGGTGGAGTGTGTCTCAGGTTGGTGTGTGGTGAGTGTGTCTCAGGTTGGTGTGTGGGTGAGGTGTCTCAGGTTGGTGTGTGGGTGAGTGTGTCTCAGGTTGGTGTGTGGTGAGTGTGTCTCAGGTTGGGTGTGGTGGGTGTGTTGGGGTGTGAGTGTGTGTCTCAGGTTGGTGTTGTGAGTGTGTCTAGGTTGGTGTGTGGTGAGTGTGTTCTGGTTGGTGTGTGTGAGTGGCCCAGGTTGGTGTGTGTGGGTGAGTGTGTCTCAGGTTGGTGGGTGGGTGTCTTGTGGTGGTGAGTGTGTCTCAGGTTGGTGTGTGGTGAGTGTGTTTCAGGTTGGGGTGGTGAGTGTGGTTCAGGTTGTGTGTGGTGGGTCTCAGGTTGGTGTGGTGAGTGTGTCTCAGGTTGGTGTGTGGTGAGGTGTCTCAGGTTGGTGTGTGTGTGGTGGAGTGTGTCTCGAGGTTGGTGTGTGGTGAGTGTGTCTCAGGTTGGTGTGTGTGTGGTGAGTGTGTCTCTAGGTTGGTGTGTGGTGAGTGTGTCTCAGGTTGGTGTGTAGGAGTGTGTCTCAGGTTGGTGTGTGGTGAGTGTGTCTCAGGTTGGTGTGTGGTGAGGTGTGTCTCAGGGTGGTGAGTGTGTTCAGGTTGGTGTGGTGAGTGTGTCTCAGGTTGGGTGTGGTGGAGTGTGTCTCAGGTTGGTGTGTGGTGAGTGTGTCTCAGGTTGGTGTGTGTGGTGAGTGTGTCTCAGGTTGGTGTGTGTAGTGAGTGTGTCTCAGGTTGGTGTGTGGTGAGTGTGTCTCAGGTTGGTGTGTGGTGAGTGTGTGTCTCAGGTTGGTGTGTGGTGAGGTGTGTCTCAGGTTGGTTGTGTAGTGGTGTCTCAGGTTGGTGTGTGGTGGTGTGTCTCAGGTTGGTGTACTGATGTAAGTTGTTGATGGTTATTTTTTATGTTGAATAAGATCATGGATTTTCTTTTTTTTTTTACAGTTTTCCTGTTTGTTTATGTATTATTATGTATGTATGTATGTATGTATGTATGTATGTAGTCTCCTGAAGGAACAAGTCTACCAGCCACTAGGTACAAGTAGCACCGAGAATACCATCTGAGTGACCGGCTCCATATACGCAAGGTCTTGGTCAAAAACTACAGTATGTGTGTGTGGGGAATTTCTATAAAAATAATGAATTTTTTGCTCTAGATAATCATTATTCCTATATGGAAGCCATGCTCTCTCTCTCTCTCTCTCTCTCTCTCTCTCTCTCTCTCTCTCCTCTCTCTCTCTCTCTCTCTCTCTCTCTCTCGCTCTCGCTCTCTCTCTCTCTCTCTCCTCTCTCTCTCTCTCTCTCTCTCTCTCTCTCTCTCTCTCTCTCTCTCGATAGACAACTCCAGTTTCGCTCTATTAAAGTGTCCGACAGGCATTTGGTGTTTGATGATGTTATTACATACTTATATTCTCATGTTGGAGTAATTTATATCCTCAGAGTGAAAGGCAGTGTAGGAGCGCTGTCTGATGACCCACCAATCAAGGAGGTTGTTCCTGTTTTGATATCATGGGTGTGGTGGGCCGGCTACGAGGTGGGCCCAGTTGAGTGGTGGGGCATTTGAGATGTGGGGCAGCTGACTATTGAGCCAGCTGAAGGGTGGAGCCAGTTGAGGAGCCCAGCTGACAGGTGGAGCCAGCTGAAAGGTGGGTCAGGTGAGATTGACGCCAGCTAAGAGATAGAAAACTTGGGTAAATTAAGCAGGAACTGATGAAAAAATGATATAGGTGTCAGGACAAGAATGACCCATATTAACTGTAGATTTATATTCGGAACTTCATTCAGAATTAATGTGAACAAAGTAGATACCAAGTATAATGTTCAGGTAAAGCCATTTCTCACCTGGTGTTGTATCATCAAACTGTCACTTTAACGGTATTTCCATCTGACTCTGTGATTAACTGGCCTAATTATCTTCACCAAAACTTACACACTCACTATAGATATCACTCCTATCATTTCATTCTCGCGTATTTTGTTTATGTTATAGAGTCTGAGATTATCTATGCTCAATATCCTGAACTATATGGATTGACATTGTAAAATTAACAACTAACCATATTTCTGTAACTTCATATTATAATGTTAATGGCAGCTTGTTTTTGTTATGTATAAACTATATCTAGACGAACCTTTCATCTTTTTGACGTCTCTTTAGAAGTCTTACATCTTGTTGGGATATCCTGGTATGTATGTATTGTCAGTTGGTGGGATATCAGGAACATCAATATTATTATGTTTATGTACTACTGGAGTGAGACGAGGAAGGTTAGGTCTGTCTGTCTGTCTGTCTGGTCTCTATCGTCGAACACCAAGGAAATATTTCTGTCACTATTATATGAATCTAAATCTGCCTCATTGACCTCAATCCCTTTTTAACATTTTATTTCTTTGACGTCTGCTCTTTGAGTTCCGATGAATCAATGTAATTTTCTGAGATGATAAAACTTATAACATTAATCAAAGTAAATGGTTTGTGAGCTGAATGATGTTATATCGTTAATTTACCTATAAGTTAAGACTATATACGGCACTAAGATACATAGGATAATATTATGTTATTTACAGATAAGATGGAACACAACTTTAGAACAGGTAATAAGTTCTTAATTAGGAGTAACATAACTTTACCGGATTACTTTAACGACTATAGAGGTTAATGAAAATTTCATATAAAGTATATATCAGATAGACAGTCTGGGATGTATAAGTTAATTAGAAAATACACATTAGGTACATATTGAGTACTGACCAAAAGACAATAGACTAAAAAGTGAATATACCAAATAAATACGAACCACATAGCAAATAATACCAACCACGTACCAAATAACACCACGTACCAAATAATACCAACCACATGCCAAATAATACCAACCATGCCAAATAATACCAACCACGTACCAAAATAATACCAACATGCCAAATAATACCAACCACGTAAATAATACCAACCACGTACCTAATACCCACCACGTGCCAAATATGCAACACGTACCAAATAATACCCACCGCATCAAATAATACCAACCACGTGCCAAATATACCAACCGCGTTAAATAATACCAACCACATGCCAAATAATACCCACCATGCCAAATAATACCAACCACGTGCCAAATAATACCCACCACGTGCCAAATAATACCAACCACATGCCAAAATAATACCAACCACATGCCAAATAATACCCACCACATGCCAAATAATATCAACCACGTACCAAATAATACCAACCACGTGCCAAATAATACCAACCACGTGCCAAATAATACCAACCACGTACCAAATAATACCAACCATTGCCAAATAATACCAACCGTACCAAATAATACCAACCACGTACCAAATAATACCAACCACGTACCAAATAATACCAACCACGTACCAAATAATACCAACACGTGCCAAAATAAGCCAACCACGTGCCAAATAATACCAACCACGTACCAATATCAATTACATCCAAATAAGTACAACCACGTATTCAGTAGCACCAACATGTACAGGTAACACACCAATGTGCAGGTACAGTATACCCGTAAATTGGAATGGAAAGCCTCAACTCGCTGCCTCTACGTATGCCTCTATATATATATCCATTTGAGTTACAGTAAGTTTAATAAATTTGATTTCCGAATAAATTTTAGTTTCCAATCTTGTCCCGGCAGCAGCGATCACTTTCACTAATTTTTTTTTATTTATCTTTTTCTTTTTACTTTAATCGGTTATTTATAAGATGAATATGTAAATAGACATCGTCCGGCTCGGCAGTTTCGTTGGCTTATGCAAATGATTATTAAGTTATTTGAATATTGGTAGTTTAGTGCTTACAGTTATACTTATCTTATGTAAGTTTTTACCGTATTTTGGTATTATTATTGTGTGTGTGTGTGTGTGTGTGTGTGTGTGTGTAAGAGCATCCCCGACTAGCATCATTATCAACACTCATACATACATACATAACATACACGTTGGTCCTCTTTGTACAGTACTGGGAGGTTCGCCGTTCGAACCCTCCACTCTGCTGGCTAAGTCAACACCTGTGTATCTTATAGACCCCACCCTTCCATTCTGTTTTAAATACTAGTAAACAAACCCTGAATACAATCACGTACAAAGGTTATAAAGAAATTAGTCATTACCTACTTAAAGCGGATTTTCCATAAACAAATTTATCTCTCACTTACGAAAACAAGATATTGATATTGAAACATTATTTAGGAAGAACACAGACAGAATCGATTAGAAATCATAATATTAACATGGCTGAGCAGTTGAGAGCCTGAAGCTCTGTTGTAGGCACCTGATATATACTGTACATTTATCTCAAGGGAAGTATTATGTAACTTTTAGTATCATCTGGAATAGTACAATAGCATGGTGGGCATAAGAACGTATCAGAATGTTTACCAATTATCACTTAGATATTTATTTATTTATTTTATTTTTTTTTTATTTTTTTTACATTTATATTATAAGTATATACATAATTTACAGTAGAGTTGATAAATATAAATATGATAAGGAAGGAAGCAGTACAACATGGGTTGTATTAAGGTGGAACAAGAGGACAGAGCTGTCAGTATCATGTCAAGTTGGCAAATATATTTATTGCAATGATAATTTCTATCTATCTAGATGATAATTTAT
Source organism: Homarus americanus (assembly GCF_018991925.1). Lineage (NCBI taxonomy): Eukaryota > Metazoa > Arthropoda > Malacostraca > Decapoda > Nephropidae > Homarus > Homarus americanus. Next base: position 13,766 of record NW_024718624.1, read on the forward strand.
GATAAAACAGTTTTTGGTGGCACAATAAAACCAAGAATATAAGTAAGTATTACAAAAAATATTAATAGTCAGTTCGATATACAGTAGACGGGCATTAAGTTCACAAAACAATTCCCAGACACATATGATCCATTGGTTAAGAAGGAAAAGACACCTCATAAACCTATCACCCACCATCACCATCTACAAGTATAAAGAGTAGATACTGTTTCGGCAGCCTCCGTGTGTGTGTGTGTGTGTGTGTGTGTGTGTGTGTGTGTGTGTGTGTGTGTGTGTGTGTGTGTGTGTGTGTAGGAGATATCCGTGTGTGTGTTTTACGTGACAGAGTCGTGTGTGGGTTTATCAGAAAAAATCCAATATACTTGTTTTACATATGTATGTTCAATATTCATGTAGCCTCCTTTCTTTTCCAGTGTTGAGTACAGTAAGGAGAAAGAAGGAGATTGAGAAGAGGACAGGTAGATATAGAAGAAAGAGTTATACAAAAGAAACAGATGAGATAGAGAAATAGCCTGATATAATAGTTGAGTGTAATTTATAAGAAGAAGGAGAAAGAAGAAGGAAAAGTTATTCAGTTTAAGAAAAAAATACCTTTTATATTGCCTCACCCTCCCCCACTCTCTCTCTGCTTCATATATCTTTACATAATCATCCTGCATCTAGGTCACCTCCAATCTGTTTCACACTATCGTTACTCATTTATGTTAACTCGAGTGTTCTGACCGAATAAAACTTAAAATTAATAATAAGAATTAAGACACATCTACCTATGGTGATGGCTGCTACCTCTCTGTATGATCCATAATGCACTGCGTCTCCTGTTTGTTTTCACTGTGACGTCATGGTGGAGTAGAGTTAGTAAGATGCATCTGGCTGGTTGTTTGTAAGTCTATCCGTGGCTTCTTACCATCTTCTTCACAGTTTTCAGGTCAGGGTATAATTAACGAGAGATTATATTATACACCTTAATAACCCTCATTAATGATACAGACAAATTATTCTTTTAAAATCCATAAAGATGAAAAATTCTGATTTAAAAAATTAACCCATAATTTCACCAGATACATCTTTTCCTTCGTTTTTCCTTGGCGATTTCTCCAAATCATACTTGAAACTTAAACAACGTAATAACATTGTGTCATGAGAATATAGAACAGCATTATCCAAACAAAACATCCACGCTTATTGGTCGAGATCAATATCTTTAAATTGGACGCCTGTTGGTTGTTGGTGGGTGGTGATGAAGGGGAAGGCTTTGTGACGTCTTGTGATAACCGCTCAATATCAACGGACTTCTCTCATCTTTTGCAGTTCAGAATTAGAAAACGTGGGTAAGCAATATGTAATCCCTGACAGCATGCACACGACGCCTCAGTGAGAGAAATCCCAAGATCACAATACACTTATTCCTACATACTTTTAATATTTCTTTAAAACATTTACGAAATTTGTAATAGCAATTTACAAGATAAAACGCATGAACGATATTTCTTTCACAGTTCAAGTTGGAAACGTAAATGTAGCATACAAAAAAGTTATTTTTTTTCTTGAAGATTCAGTATATTATTTCATACATTTATCTCTACATATATTGTTAATTTATAAAAGTGAAATTAAGGTTCTCATACGGAAATGTGGTGTATCTGGCCTAGTGGTATATATCTGGCCTGGTGGTATATCTGTTTTGTAGTATATCTGACCTGGTGATATATCTGGCTTGGTGGTATATCAGGAACTAGTAAATATGACCTGGTGGTATATCTGGATTTGTAGTATATCAGGAACTGCAGTATATCTGGTCTGGTGGTATATCAGGAACTTTAGTATACCTGGATTTGGTATATTTCAATATATAATTTATGTGAAACCTGTAAAAATGAACGTATGTAGAGTATAACATACACAATATATATACACTGAGGCTTTTTTTCACTTACGTACAACACACACACACACACACACACACACACACACACACACACACATACATTAGGTGGTATAGTGAAGCAACATCTTAATCTCGAGGTAATAATAAGAAGAATTAAGTGTATGAATGAAGATGTGGTGGAGGTGGGGAGGGAGTGCACCTGAAAACACCCTGCAGACAGTACAGAGGGTGTAATCAGTGACCTGGGTGTATACATCAACAACTTTACTCCTGACGATACCCAAGCTATAACACCTGAGGCCTCTGCTACAATTACACCCACACGCGATGCTTTGTACCTGGGATAATGGCTGGCTACTAAGTTTTGTTACCTGTAATAATATCGGTGACTATACCTGTTTTGCCAGGTACCACAGGTGTGTTTCTGAATTTTTTTTTTTTTTTTTTTTTTTTTTTTAACCTAAGCTGACTCATATTGATCTAAGGCACCGAGATGGTAGCTAAAATGGCCTGATCTTGTCCTTCAAGAACCTGACTTTATCCTTTAGAACCTGACCTTATCCTTCAAGAGCCTGACCTTATCCTTTAGAACCTGACCTTATCCTTCAACAGCCCGACCTCACCATTTAACAGACTGACCTCACCATTCAACAGCCTGACCTCACCATTCAGTAGCCTGGCCTCTCACCATTCAACAGCCTGACCTCACCATTCAGTAGCCTGGCCTCACCATTCAACAGCCTGACCTCACCATCCAGGTCTTACTCTGTATGATGTGACCCCTGGCTCTCTCTCTCTCTCTCTCTCTCTCTCTCTCTCTCTCTCTCTCTCTCTCTCTCTCCTCTCCTCTCTCTCCTCTCTCTCTCTCTCTCTCTCTCTCTCTCTCTCTCTCTCTCTCTCTCTCTCTTAAACTCCTAACCTATAAGCGGACACTCAAACATTTTACACACACACACACACACTCCTCACATACGCACATACACAAAAACACACACCTACACAAGTGTATACCCCTCGACATACACACCAACCAGTTCAGAGACAAATGTATCTCTTTCCTACCACCCTATCACTACCACTAAACACTAATAGCGCAAGACCACCACTAGCAGTACCACTCCCAGTCCTAAATACTATCCCTTCTACTATTAACCATACCTTTTACTCCCATTACTATCACTACAATCCTTATCCCTATCACCAGTCGTGCCACCACAACCAAACCACTACCATCACTCCCCCTACCACCACCCCTACACCCCCCACCACCCCCACCACCACCCCCCACCACCATCTTCGCCGCCCCAGAGAAAAATCTCCAAACCATCATAGTTCCAACACTGGGCAATAGACGTCGACCATCATTCTGAAATCCAGGGGCACCCGCTGAAGACACACCTACCATACAGTCGCCCCCACAACTCACTTTCTCGCCACCCGCTGCCTCAAACGCACCCGTCTCACCATCCGTGTGTTCCTTCATAATTGGCATGTAAATGATTTTTTTCTCTCAATGATGGCAGATGTAAATATGTTTCTCACTGTTTTGAAGTTTCTCAGTTCACGATGAAAATATATGTTTTTTTTTTGTTTGTTAGAAAAAAATATATAATTCGTTTCCATTTCAAAATTATGTACGTTTTATCAGACATATATTTGATATTGCACAAGAATTACATATAAGGTTTGGATATAATTCTCATATATATTTATCATTGAAAAATATAACCACATATATTCAAATATAAACCATTCAACTTGTGTTTATTCAATATACGAAGTTTTTTTAACTAATAAACTGAATACAAAGTTGTTTTACAGTTGATGATTAAATTCCCGAGACACACTTGGTAACATCTCGGCATCAGATAGCAATACGTAACTTC
>NW_024718625.1:0-19961 GCF_018991925.1 Homarus americanus
TATATATATATATATATATATATATATATATATATATATATATATATATATATATATATATATATATATATATATATATATATATATATATATATATATATATATACATATATATATATATATATATATATATATATACATATATATATATATATATACATACAGCTAGACCCCGACTTACGACTACGTGGACTTACGGACATTGGTACTTACAACCTGCTTTTACCGTACGTCCATACAGAACATGCGACTGCGACCGTCGTGACCAACAATTTTTTCAAATGACGCTCGCATTTTCTATACCGAAACGTTTCCGTCCCGGGCGAGAGGGAGGGGTGTCTTGGGTCGCCTCGTGGGTACACTCACTCAGTGGAGCGCTTTGTTTGTGTTTGGCTATCGTATCCTATACTGATCGCGCTGTGAACTTTCGTTATTATCATATTTAATTGACTTTATAATGACTGGAAAGCGTAAAAGTGAGAGTGCTGGTGGTGCTCCAAGGAAAAGGAGACAGGCAATTACTTTTGAGATGAAACTGAAGATAATAACACAGTATGAGAATGGAAAAACAGTAGCAACGATCTCACGCGACCTAGGTTTCTCACACTCGACTATATCCACTATTCTGAAGGACAAGGAACGTATTCGTGAAGTAGTGAAAGGAACAACACCTATAAAGGGAACTATAATAACAAAGAAAAGACAAGGTCCTATCCACGATATGGAAAAATTATTGGTGATATGGATAGAAGACCAGATGCAGAAGCGTGTACCCTTAAGTGTTCTAACCATACAGGCTAAAGCAAGAAGCCTGTTCCAAAGCCTGAAGGAGCAGGCAGGAGATGAATGTGATCAAACCTTTACAGGAAGTCAAGGGTTGTTTGATAGATTTAAAAAACGCTACAGTCTACACAGTGTTAAGGTGAGTGGAGAGGCAGCTAGTGCCGATGTTGGTGCTGCCGAAGCTTTTAAGGAGGAGTTAGATGATGTGATTGGGGAAGGGAATTATTTGCCAGAGCAAATATTCAATGTGGATGAGACTGGATTATTGTGGAAACGCATGCCTGACCGGACATACATCCACAAAGAGGCAAAAAAAATGCCCGGATTCAAGGCATTCAAGGACAGAATTACACTTCTGTTGGGGGGGAATGTTGCTGGTTTCAAGCTAAAGCCCTTCATGATCTATCATTCAGAGAACCCCAGGGCTTTTAAACATGTCAGCAAGCACACACTGCCAGTGTTTTATCGCAGTAACAAGAAAGCCTGGATGACCCTAGTACTATTTGAGGATTGGTTCATGACTTGTTTCATTCCATGAGCCAAGGAGTATTGTCTGCAACAAAGGATTCCATTCAAGATTTTACTGATTTTGGATAATGCTCCGGGACACCCACCACACCTGGACGACATGCACCCTGATGTTAAGGTAGTGTACATGCCACCTAACACTACCTCTATCATCCAACCCATGGATCAAGGTGCTATTTCTGCCTTTAAAGCGTATTATTTACGCACGACCTTCGCTCAGGCTGTTGCTGCTACTGAAGGTGAGAAAACGCTCAGACAGTTTTGGAAGGAATACAACATTTTGTCATGTATAAAGAACATTAGTGCAGCATGGGATCAGGTTACAAAACATTGCATGAATGGAATATGGAAGAAAATCCTGAAAAGATATGTGAACAGTTTCAAAGGAATTAATGAAAGTGAAGTTATTTTGGATATTAGTAACAAGATAGTGGAGTTAGGTAAACAGCTGGAGTTAGAAATTGATACTGAAGATGTTGGACAGTTGGTTGAAAGTGTAGCAGAAGAGCTCAGTAACGAGGATCTTATTGAACTAGATGCACAGAAAGTTGTAGAGGAAGAGAGACAAAATGTAGAAGAAGAGCCTGCACCTCCCAAAAAGTTTTCAGTGAAACATATGGCAGAGGCATTTGCTACAATTAATAAAGCAATGCAAATTTTTGATGACATGGATCCAAATTATGAGCGTTATGCCAAAGTTGACAGAATGATCCAAGATTCACTTGCTTGCTACAGAGAAATTTATAATGAAAAGAAAAAGAAAACTGTGCAGTCTAAATTGGACACCTATTTCAAGAAGTCCCCCAGTACTGGCTCCTCACGCCCCACCAGTGCTGCCTCTTCACTCCCTCAAGATGATCCAATACCTTCAACCAGCAAGTTACCACAGTACATAAACCTGTCTGAAGGAAGCGACATTGATGACCCACCCAGCCCTGTCTCCTCTTCTGCTTCTTCCAATTAATATAGTCTCCATGTATCCTGTAAATAGAAAATTATGGGGCCCTGTGTGCATTCAGCTGACTACATTTAAGGTAAGTGCTCAGTCACACTGTATCCATTCCTCATTATTTATTACTTTTACTGTACTGTATCCATTCCTCATTATTTTTTACGTTTAGTGTACTGTATTTCATTGTATATTTTTAAAAAAAATTTTTATTATATTTTTTTTATCTATATCGGACTTAATTTACCATATCGACTCTATTTACTCCGGGATTTGGGTCCTTAACCCCGCCGTAAAGACGAAAGCTAAGGTAATTGCTGTTTACTTTTCCCTGCAGATTTTATCAAGATATATATATATACTGTATATATATATATACTATATATATATATGTAAATATATATGTAACCGGTCGGAATTTGCTGGACTTTAATTTCTCACTTGACTTGGGGTTTATTAAAATTTAATAGATGGTAAAGGCAGTGGAAGCGCCCCTTTGAGAAAAATCCCGAACCAGCACAAGAACACTTAAATCTACTACACAAAATGAACTGTCCGTGACCAGTGGAAGGATAGCGTCTGTGACTGGGATGAATGAGACACACTGTAAAATTTAGACACTTATATTCCCTCCAACACTACAAACACAATCAAATAATGGTACACCAATATGCGCACCTCTTAACTTAAACTTTAAACACTACTCTGGGGAATAAAAGTTATACATGACATAGAAATTATTAGAAACACAGGCAACAATAAATTTGAAGTATTAAGAAATGTTGTTTGCACACATGAACCGGCCTTAAGGGCTTTCACAAAATAATATCAGTCACTTAGGAAATGGTATTAAAAAATAAGAAATTAACTACTCTACAATGAATAGGCCTTAAGGGCTTTCAACAAAATAATATCAGTCACTGAGGAATGGTAATAAAAGATAAGAAATTAAATACTCTACAATGAATAGGCCCTAAGGGCTTTCAGCAAAATAATATCACTCAACAAAATTATAGCACCCCAACAGGTGTACACTTCCTAACCTAACCTAACCACTGCTCTGGGGAACAAGGTTATACCTGAGATCAGAATTATGAAGAATTAGAGGCATTAAAAGAATCAAATCACAGTATCACTCTGGTTCCACTTAATGGCACAAACATTCAAAAAACACTACTATCAAAATTATTTAAGAAATATTAAACTACACACGTCAAGATAATATCAGTCTGAGGAATGGTGTTAACTACACCCGTGATAAGGAAGATAAAATGTTCCTCTAGGTATCTCCTAGAGTCCTAGACTCACGGTCTCAGTGTGTGACCATTAATATACTCAGATAGCCTCAGTGTACTCCCAGTGCGTCCATGGGCAGGAAGAGAGTGAGCCAATCAGACCCTGTGCAGTTGAGAGAAACTTTAGCTTCCCGTTAGCAAGAGGGTTTCACTAGCTGCTCGGGACATGTGGGGTTGTGCACCGGAGTGGTAAGAACTGATCACCCACTGCTGATGCTGGTCCCGTGTCGTGTTAGTTGTCGGGAGCACTCGTTCACTCAAGAGATCCTTTGCTACCCCGCTAAACAGTGACAGGCCTACACTGATCGGTCCAATGGCGACAATCGCCACCCTCAATCATCAACGGCAGTCAATCTCTCGCAGTCAACTCCGGTCAACTCCGGTCAACTCCAGTCAACTCCAATCAAGTGGGTTCTGACGGAAACCTTGTTATACTGCAATAGCGCAGCACAGGTGACTAGGCCACGTGACTATTTCTGATGGACGCGCGGAACGTCTTGTCTGTGTGAATGCTCTCCGGGACTGGGAGAGAACCCGCCTCGTGTCCTCTCAAGGCGTTAGCTTGGTCCTACGTGATATATTTACCGCCTAACTAATAACTCCTTGGGACCCCCGTAACATTATTCAGACTGCTAAATGATCTATAATAATTTCAAATTCAATAATAGTCCCTTAACTTCATGAATCGCATCATTATTAATTCGGTAAATCACATTTAATATCATATAGGCCTAGTTCCGCAATCTCTCGCTACGAGCAGGCAGCGCTCCCTCCCCTCAGATGACCTTGAACGCTCAGTATCACTCATGGCGGGGCATTTGAACTTGCTCTGAAATTTCTGAATATTACAATCGACCCCCCTAAAAAAAGACAGCACTGTCCTCATGTGCTGAGAAAACATGCATACGACCCCCCTAAAATTTTGTTCTAAGGACTGCACCTCACCCCTTTTGCTAAATGCAGCATTCCCGTCTTCTCTTCTCTCCTTTTCTCTCCCGCTAACACTCGACCCCCCTAAAAAAGACAGCACTGCCCTCATGTGCTGAGAGAACAACTTAGAACCCACCTTCAACTCTGTACTATTCCACTCGCAGCTAGCAACTCCATTTCTTCCTAGCCCAACTCAATCCAACCAGAACATCACGCTCCCCTTTTGCCTGGCCCTTAACTAGAGAACCAATGTCAAAATTAATACCAGCCCAAAACAAACATGCTCTCCTTTGGCCTGGCCCTTGAACTAAGAGGAACCAGTGTCAAAAAAAAAAATACACAGTCCAAAACAAGCATGCTCTCCTTTTGCCTGGCCCTTGAACTAAGAGGAACCAGTGTCAAAAAAAATACTCAGTCCATCTCCCACATTCTCTCCTTTTGCCTGGCCCTTGAGCTAAGAGGAACCAGTGTCAAAACAATACTCAGTCCACGTCTCCGAACCTCATGCCGGCAGACCAACCCTCTGACAATGTACCAGCCCATATTAGTGAGGCCCTGGACATTACAACCGTACTCTCAATCCCGCTCATGACAGCAACTCAATCCCGCTCATGACAGCAACCACTACTCAACGCACATCTCTGACCTAACCATCTCTCCAATCCCCTCTGCCCTACTCACAACTCCTCCAACTCACCCCCTACAACCTGCCTTTTCTCATTACCATGCACCCTAAACTGTAATCGGTCGGCTTCGTCTTGTCTCTCAGCTGGAGGGCTCGATCAACCTCTCTGAACTACTTACTTACCCCTATATTTCCCACTTGGACCTCACACTTCCTTGACTGCTGGACGTGTGCCTGACATTCACCCCTTGTTTCCTCCCTGAACCGTTGAATGTGTGCCTGAGACTCCCACTTGAACCTGTTTACCTGTGCTTGATAATCCCTCTTTAGGTCTCCGAACTCCTCTCTCAGCTGTACCAAGGTCCCGCGGCCGTCTCTCTTCCTCCTCATACACATCTCTACTGTCAAGCCTAACCAACTCAGTCCGGGCACAAGGATGAGCATCAGTGCGAGTTCAATCCCTACCATTACTAACCAACACATGATAGCGTTCATTATCCCAACCACAGTACTATCAGTCACGACATTAAAAACTACGCTCTGCTACCATTTGTAACCGGTCGGAATTTGCTGGACTTTAATTTCTCCCTTGACTTGGGGTTTATTAAAATTTAATAGATGGTAAAGGCAGTGGAAGCGCCCCTTTGAGAAAAATCCCGAACCAGCACAAGAACACTTAAATCTACTACACAAAATGAACTGTCCGTGACCCGTGGAAGGATAGCGTCTGTGACTGGGATGAATGAGACACACTGTAAAATTTAGACACTTATATTCCCTCCAACACTACAAACACACTCAAATAATGGTACACCAATATGCGCACCTCTTAACCTAAACTTTAAACACTACTCTGGGGAATAAAAGTTATACATGACATAGAAATTATTAGAAACACAGGCAACAATAAATTTGAAGTATTAAGAAATGTTGTTTGCACACATGAACAGGCCTTAAGGGCTTTCACAAAATAATATCAGTCACTTAGGAAATGGTACTAAAAAATAAGAAATTAAATACTCCACAATGAATAGGCCTTAAGGGTCTTCAACAAAATAATATCAGTCACTGAGGAATGGTAATAAAAGATAAGAAATTAAATACTCTTCAATGAATAGGCCTTAAGAAGCTTTCAGCAAAATAATATCACTCAACAAAATTATAGCACCCCAACAGGTGTACACTTCCTAACCTAACCTAACCACTGCTCTGGGGAACAAGGTTATACCTGAGATCAGAATTATGAAGAATTAGAGGCATTAAAAGAATCGAATCACAGTATCACTCTGGTTCCACTTAATGGCACAAACATTCAAAAAAACACTACTATCAAAATTATTTAAGAAATATTAAACTACACACGTCAAGATAATATCAGTCTGAGGAATGGTGTTAACTACACCCGTGATAAGGAAGATAAAATGTTCCTCTAGGTATCTCCTAGAGTCCTAGACTCACGGTCTCAGTGTGTGACCATTAATATACTCAGATAGCCTCAGTGTACTCCCCGTGCGTCCATGGGCAGGAAGAGAGTGAGCCAATCAGACCTTGTGCAGTTGAGAGAAACTTTAGCTTCCCGTTAGCAAGAGGGTTTCACTAGCTGCTCGGGACATGTGGGGTTGTGCACCGGAGTGGTAAGAACTGATCACCCACTGCTGATGCTGGTCCCGTGTCGTGTTAGTTGTCGGGAGCACTCGTTCACTCAAGAGATCCTTTGCTACCCCGCTAAACAGTGACAGGCCTACACTGATCGGTCCAATGGCGACAATCGCCACCCTCAATCATCAACGGCAGTCTCAAACGGCAGTCAATCTCTCGCAGTCAACTCCGGTCAACTCCGGTCAACTCCAGTCAACTCCAATCAAGTGGGTTCTGACGGAAACCCTGAAATGAACTCACTGTTAGCTCTAGTTTACTTTATCACTGCCCTATCTAACCCTGACTAGGCCACGTGACTATTTCTGATGGACGCGCGGAACGTCTTGTCTGTGTGAATGCTCTCCGGGACTGGGCCTAGCCAGCGTCGCGTCTCCCCACGGCGTTAGCTTGGGCCTACGTGATATATTTACCGCCTAACTAATAACTCCTTGGGACACCCGTAACATTATTCAGACTGCTAAACGATCTATAATAATTTCAAATTCAATAATAGTCCCTTAACTTCATGAATCGCATCATTATTAATTCAGTAAATCACATTTAATATCATATAGGCCTAGTTCCGCAATCTCTCGCTACGAGCAGGCAGCGCTCCCTCCCCTCAGATGACCTTGAACGCTCAGTATCACTCATGGCGGGGCATTTGAAATTACTCTTGAAATTTCTAAACATACATATATATATATATGTATGTATGTATGTATGTATGTATGTATGTATGTATGTATATGTATGTATGTATGTATGTATGTATATATATATATATATATATATATATATATATATATATATAGTATATATATATATATATATATATATATATATATATATATATATATATATATATATATATATATATATATATATATATATATATATATATATATAAGAGTGAGTCACTGTGCAATACTGTATGTATTTTGTTGGGACACGGAACGAAACTCAAGGGCCGCCCCGGGCCCCACACACTATAGCTACGACACTGGATGTTGAATTGTGTCTTCCAAAACTGTTTCATTGTTAGTTCAGGATCAGTGGAAAATGCCTGATGACACCTCCTAAACATTTTGTTCATGTTCAACTTCTTGAAGTTGCTGATCACATTCTGGTCCATTGACTGTATGATTGATGTAGTGTTGGGAGGCAAAAACAACACTTTCACAAAGTCAAATTGAGACTCCAAAGTTCTGGCAAGTTGAGGGTCATGTCCAGGGGCATTATCCATGAGGAGAAGAGCCTTGAAAGGGAATTTATTGGTTGTTAGGTAGCTCTTCACAGAATGGCAAAACACCTCAACAGACCATTCATTAAGGAGCTGTCTTATCACCCATGCCTTATGGTTGGACTTCCAATAAACTTCAAGCTTTCCTCTTACCACTTTTTGTTGTTTGAACACCCTGGGGTTCTCAGAGTGGTAGACAAGCATAGGCTTCAGTCGGAAATCCCCTGAAGCATTGGCACCAAGCAATAGAGTGAGACGGTCTTTCATGGGTTTATGCCCAGGTAAAGAGGCTTCATCTCTGGTGATGAATGTCCTTTTGGGCATCTTTTTCCAAAACAGCCCAGTTTCGTCCACATTGAACACTTGCTGTGGAAGATAATTTTCTTCTTCCATCAGTTATTTAAACTCCACTAAAAACTTTGCTGCCCCTTCCTTATCATCACTAGGAGCCTCACCATACCTAACTACACTAAAAACGTCACTTCTTTTCTTAAATTTTTCGAACCAGCCTTTCCTGGCCCTAAAATCTTCAAATTCTGTGCCTGAAGAACCAGGTCGATCTTTGTTTAAATGTTCGTAAATCTCCCTGGCTCTTTCACAAATAAATTCAGTAGAAACTGAATCACCTTTCATCTGTTTTTCCCTAATCCAGATGAGAAGTAACCTCTGTTTCTGCAATTAGGGATCTACTTTTAAACACTCTGGTAGATTTGTCTCTCACTTTCACTTCTTTAAATTTGTCTTTCTGTGCAAGAATTGTCGACACAGTTTGTTATCGCCGCTGGCTTTATCGTTGGCGTCAACAACCATGTGCCTCCCCCACCCAACACGCGGCCTGTTACCACACCAGATGTAGCGACGGGGGGGGGGGGCTGGTGTTTACCATCGGGAGTGTCATCAACACTGGCGTGAGCGCTGAGAGGGCGTCATGGATCTCATAACACAGATCACCCTCTCGAGTGATCCTCCCACCCCCCACGCGACCTGTTGCCTCGACAGATTTGGCAGCTGACGGGGTGGGGGGAGTGTTTACCATCGGGAGTGTCATCGCTACTGGCGTAAGTGCTGGCATCGCCTGGAGTGTTTCATCGCTGGCGTCAACACTAGTGTCAGTGCTGACGTTTTTGCTGCCTTACCCGACAAAGATTAGGGGGTGGGCGGTGTTTACGGCGGCGTGGCAATCTGGACACTTTACCACCGGGACTGTCATCGCTACTGGCGTAAGTGCTGGCATCGCCGGGAGTGTCTTCATCGTCTGGCGTCAACACTAGTGTCAGTGCTGACGTTTTTGCTGCCTTACCCAACAAAGATTAGGGGGTGGGCGGTGTTTGCGGAGAAGACATCATGACTCTGCTAATGTATGATTTAAAAGGCGGTGTGGCCACCTGGACTCCAGGAGACTGCCCCCTCAAGTGATGCTGTGAGGATCAACAATCTGCTAGCATTGGTGAAAAACAACTCCCAATCCTGGCCGAGTTTTGTACTGAAACAATTTGCACAGAACTATCTTCCCTTGGAACACCATACTGGTTCGCATTGACCCACACTTGTAAGTACAGCCAAAGTAATGACATACCCCTCAGTACTGAAATATTGTGGACTAATTATGCCCACTCGTTCCTGCCTTATCTGGAGCAATAAGACAACGCGGAATGAAGTGTAGCTAAGATTAATAGAGTTATGAACTTTTTATCATGTCACTATGCTCAGTAATCAATTGTAATTAAGATAAATTGTGTGAGACTAACTAATTATGTATCAGATAGATCACCATGTAATACTAATGAACGCCTTGTTGTCTGCAGGTTTTGACCACATCAATAAATATTGAATGCGTCAAAAGACGGGTTTCAATCATTCCCTTCGACTTGCCCGTCACCTGAACTACCTTAACTAAGGCGTTTACACAGTTGATGTCGACATGCCATATTCTTTGCATGGCGCATTTGTTCTAATCCCTTTTTTTTTTTTTAATAACTTCCCGCTGTACTTGGATTTAAATCGCTTTTCTTGATCTCTTATGCCCCATGCTGGATTCAAACAATCTCAACACGTGATATTTTCAGTTTAAACTTGCTTTAAATAAAGAATATTTTCTTTAAAATAACACTGCACTGTGCTATGTATTATCAATATGAAAAATACATTTAAAAATGACCAATAATTTGCTTGCAAACACAGAAAAAAGCATTTAGTTGAAGAGAGTCTCAAGCAAGATGTTACCTCCACTGAAAAGACAGAGAGACTGGCGCCTGTTTGGTGTGTTGACAGGCTGGATGGCGCGCATCAAAATAGTTACCTTACCTTCAATTATGTTCAATAATTGTAAAAATTTCTAACAGAAATAAAATTAAACTGTTAAAATTATTGAATAGTATAAACTTCTTGATATTTAATAAAATATTAAGGAATATAAGCCCTAGAACCGATTACAGTATTACCCTGCTTAACGTGGTCAATAGAACCCACAGGGTACCGTGTTATGTGAAAACCGCGCTAAGTGAACAACAGAACATATGGGATTAATTCCAATAGAAACTGGCCCGACCCCCAAACTCAACTTTTTGACGACACGCAACTATGTTGTAGTAAAAATATCATCTTAACTTTATGATGGTATGCACACACAATTAATAATTAAGAGAAATATCAATAATATTAGGTTTTTTAACACTTACATTAGTAGAAAAGATGGCTGGGCACACGGGGATGTATTATATGAAGCACACTAAGAATAGAATATCAATAATACAGTCAACCCTCACTTTACGCGGTCAATATAGCCCAGAGGGTATAGCGGAAAGTGAGAAACGCGTAAAGTAAACAAGATAACATATGGGATTAATTGAAATAGAGACCGGGCCGACCCCCCAGACTCCACTTTTTGACAACACACAACTATGTTGTTGTAAAAATTTTATCTTAACTTTATGATGGTATGCCCACACAAGTAATATAGAAGAGGTTAGGTTATGAAAAATAAAGGTTAATTTAGGAAAAATGAAGGTTAGGTTAGGAAAACTAAAAGTTAGGTTAGGACAACTAAAAGTTAGGTTTAAGACTTACGTTAGTAGAAGAGATGGGTCGGCGTACAGGTGATGGAGGCTGGTTCCGAGGCAGAGGGCAGGCTACTGGCCCTCAGGTGAGTCACCATCACTGTCATCCACACTTGTCAGGGCCTCCCTGACAAATCCCTCAAAGTCATCTTCATTGTCTCTACCTCTGTCACTATCACTGGCTTGGGCTGGCGGTGGTGGGTTGTGGGCGAAGAACTCTGTTATACTTTGCTGACGGCTGGTGTTTATGTTATCGTGATAAACCATAGTCTGCAACAGCTGGGTAGTGAAGATTTCATACCTGTTTGTGTCATGGTCGTCGGAAAGGATGAGCTTCATTTTCTCGACACACTCGATGGCACCCCTAACATTACTATGAGATAAACGGTGTTCTTCTTGGGATGACGCACCACCTGCCTCTTCACTGACGTCATCATCATCTACCATCTCGTCGGTAGTCACATCAGGATCCCTTATCACCTCCCGGATGTCGTTGTTGGTGGTCTCGGAGAAGCCTACAGCAGTAACACTCTGCGCAGCTTCTCTGGCAAGGTCCACTATTACTGTAACAGTCTGAACCTCACCAGTCACAGATTGACTCTGCCTTATGCCCGGAATGCCTTGCAACACATGTCTCCATGCGTGATGAACAGTTGCTACAGACAGCTGATCCCATGCCTCCACCAAGAAGTCCACAGCTTTCTTGATGTTAAATATTCTCCAGAATTGTTTGAAAAGTATTTTTTGCTCTGCCAACTGTTGATCCTCGTCTTCTTCGCTCTTGCTGTCGGTGGTGGTGTCACTCAGGTTACGCAACTCTTCCCTGGTGTTGGTGTAGTCGTTCAGGAGTTGTTATTTTTTTGTTGAGAATGCAGCTTTTACATTGCAGATTAACTCTTGGTCCATGGGTGTAATATAGACGTAGTGTTGGGAGGAAGGAAGAGCACTTTTACGTTGGGGTGACGATCTAACAGTAGGGGTGACTGTCCTGGTGCGTTGTCCAGCAGCAACAAAATCTTGAATGGCACATTCTGTTGCTCACAGAATTTCTTTACATCCGGAACGAAACAGTCATCAAACCAGGAGAGGGACAGTGTAGAGAACATCCACGCCTTACGTGCGGTCAGCCAGTGGACATTTAGCTTGGTCATGTCCACGTTCTTGTAGGCGTGCGGCTTGCGGGCTGTGTGGATCACCGATAACTTGATGCTTACAGGTACCGGAGGCATTGGTGGTAAACAGGACGGTGATGCACTCCTTCTGCATCTTCCGGCCCCGACACTTGCTGGCATTCTTCACAACGAAGGTCTTGGAAGGTAGCTTCTTCCAGAAAAGACCAGATTCGTCCATGTTAAGCACCTGGTCGTCGGTGTACTGTCCTTCCTCCATAATCTCACGTAAAACGGAGGAAATTCCCTAGCCGCAGCACGGTCAGCACTGGCTTCTTCACCACCAATGTTTCTATTGGTGATCTTGTTCCGCATCTTAAACCTCTGTAACCACCCAGAGGAAGCATTAAAGGGTTTGGGCTCTGTAATTACCATCTTTTTCTTGACACTGTAGCATACAGTTCACGTGCGTACTCCTTAACAGAGCGCGTGTCGACCGCCGTGTCGACCGCCATGTTCCGTCGCGCCTGACGCACCAAGTAGCTCACAAGTAATTTTTCATCTTGAGAAGCACCTGGTTGTGAAAATACTTGATCATAGAAGCACCTGTAGACTTTGTTATCTTCATGTGTTCCTTTATCTTGGCTGCATCCTTCTTTATCGTCCGGATCGTAGATTCGTTCACACCATGCTGGCGCGCCAAATCAACCTGTCTTGTTCCTTTCTCTAACTCTTGGATGATCTTGTACTTCACCTCGTAGCTTAAGGAACGTCGTGTCTTCTTGGGCTTAGGACGGCTGGGTCCAGGCAAGGAAAGGTTTCTCTCTGGGGGTGGTGGTCCGGCGGAAGCCATTTTACAGAACAATGGATGCACGATTACACGGTGTGGCCTGGAGGGATTAAACTGCCGTGGCTAGGTCAAGCGTCGTCTTTCCTCCCTCCGTCCCTCCCTCCCTCCCTCCCTCCCCCGGGTGGACACGTCATATTACAGTGAGTTCTGCTATAACGCGTGTTTTGACAACTTGAATTTGCTTGAACGCGATTTATGAATTGAGGAACGATATTTGTAAAACGCGAACTCGTTTGCTCTAACGCGATTCCACTCGAACGGTTGTAGTGGCTTCAGTTCACGTTCGACATCACATGTTCAATTGAGTTATGTGTTTTGTTTGTGAACAATTGCAGAAATAATGTATGTAATATTTGTGTATACAGTATACCTATATATTATAAGTAAATTGTAAAATTTTACATAAAAGAGAAAATCAAATTACATAGCGTTTTACACCCGCGCTCTCTCTACATCACACACAGTGTTTACAGTTCACGTTCGACATCACATATTCAATTGATTTATGTGTTTTGTTTGTGAAGAATTGCAGTAATAATTTATGTAATATTCATGTATACAGTAAACCACTCACAAGGTCCTACAGTACCACTAATTATTTTATACTGAAACTTACGTTTGGTAAGCTGGATTAAAATGAAGATTACCGGTATATTAAAATAATAAAAATGTATTATAAACCAGTCTAACATACCGTAATAAAAACAGCTGCTATTATCATCCCCCCCCACCCCCATTTGCCAGTGACAAGAAAGGGAAAGTGACCTTGACTGTGACCGCCTGTGGCTATTTTTAGCCGTCCTTGTGTTCGGAGGCGGTCAGTAATGCATATCTGTATATTTACTGATCATAATACTTATCTCTTATAAATAATTCATTTAAAATTTATTTTTTTGCAAAGAATATTCAGTAAATGACTGCATTAATTCTTGAAACTACCTACAGTGGTAAATTTAGGATATAAATAATGAACAGAAGTCGCGTCATGGATTCGGAGTTTGGTCCTTAACGATCACCATAAATGTAGCCTCCCTTTTTCGCGAAACACGTATATAAATTAAAGAAAATACTTGCATTATATTTAATATATTACAGTATATTATATATAAATAAATAAACAAATAAATTCAAATTCCCTTATCATCCTGTGTCATATACAGAAATACTTGAGTCCCTGAGCGAGTACACAAAAAGAAAACGGAGGACTAGGACATCCTGGAGTGGATAGAGAACGGACATCTCTACTGGGGGACTCAAACGTTTCTCATGTTTTGTGGGCACTCTAGCATAATATGAATAATATGTAAATTACAATTTACTTATACAGGTATATATATGTAAATTGTAAAAATTTAAATAAAAGAAAAACTAAATACGTAGCGCTTAAAGTGTACTGTACAGTACAGTGCTGTGGCTTGGCGCGGGGTTATGCAGTGTTTACAGTTCACGTTCGACATCACATATTCAATTGATTTATGTGTTTTGTTTGTGAAGAATTGCAGAAATAATTTATGTAATATTTATGTATACAGTAAACCACTCACAAGGTCCTACAGTACCACTAATTATTTTATACTGAAACTTACGTTTGGTAAGCTGGATTAAAATGAAAATTACCGGTATATTAAAATAATAAAAATGTATTATAAACCAGTCTAACATACCGTAATAAACACAGCTGCTATTATCATCCCCCCCACCCCCATTTGCCAGTGACAAGAAAGGGAAAGTGACCTTGACTGTGACCGCCTGTGGCTATTTTTAGCCGTCCTTGTGTTTGGAGGCGGTCAGTAATGCTTATCTGTATATTTACTGATCATAATACTTATCTCTTATAAATAATTCATTTAAAATTTATTTTTTTGCAAAGAATATTCAGTAAATGACTGCATTAATTCTTGAAACTACCTACAGTGGTAAATTTAGGATATAAATAATGAACAGAAGTCACGTCATGGATTCGGAGTTTGGTCCTTAACGATCACCATAAATGTAGCCTCCCTTTTTCGCAAAACACGTATATAAATTAAAGAAAATACTTGCAGTATATTTAATATATTACAGTATATTATATATAAATAAATAAACAAATAAATTCAAATTCCCTTATCATCCTGTGTCATATACAGAAATACTTGAGTCCCTGAGCGAGTACACAAAAAGAAAACGGAGGACTAGGACATCCTGGAGTGGATAGAGAACGGACATCTCTACTGGGGGACTCAAACGTTTCTTATGTTTTGTGGGCGCTCTAGCATAATATGAATAATATGTAAATTACAATTTACTTATACAGGTATATATATGTAAATTGTAAAAATTTAAATAAAAGAAAAACTAAATACGTAGCGCTTAAAGTGTACTGTACAGTACAGTGCTGTGGCTTGGCGCGGGGTTATGCAGTGTTTACAGTTCACGTTCGACATCACATGTTCAATTGATTTATGTGTTTTGTTTGTGAAGAATTGCAGAAATAATTTATGTAATATTTATGTATACAGTATACCTGTACAGTATATGTAAAATGTAAAATTTTAAATAAGAGAAAAACAAAATGCATAGCGTTTTAGACCCGCGCGCTCTGTTTACTCCACACTTTGTTTGAAACACTTGTGAAGTTTTTAAGTGTCCTCAGTGAATTCTGATTACTGTTTCTCCAATTTTGTGACTATGGAAAAGAAGAATATCTCTGGGAAGCACTCTGGTGATCGCATTTCCGGTGGTGATCGTAAAAGAAAGGCTATAACACTTGAAGAAAAGCTTGATGTTTCATGACTCCTCAGCCTCAACATCACCCTTATCCCCCATCAAGTTATATTCATATTTTTTCAAGGTAAAGTGTAACATTTACTGTATGATTTCATTATTAGATATGAATGTAACATTTATTTAGACTGTGCTATCCTTTGTGTTAGGCTAACTATGAAATTTTTTTTCGATTTGGAGTAATCTGCACCTAACCCTATTTTCTCCATAAGCCGTTATTTCTATTACACGAATTTCTATAACACGATGTTTTACAAGAACACTACTATCGCGTTATAGCAGAACTACCTGTACTTTAAACCAATTACAGCTAGCAGCGGAGGGAGGTAGGGATTCATGGCCAATCACAGTCCAATACGTCATATGACGTCAGTGATAACGCAACAGAGACATGCACTGTGCACCCTTACCGCGCGGCTTGGCCAGGCGGAGGCAGAGGAGGGAGGAGGCGGGAGCAGGCAGGTGGGGCGAATCTAAAAATAGCGACGAGCCGGACACTCTCCGCGTAAAGGGGTACACTCACCGCGGAATGTGAGCATCCTGGGTTCCGGCTGGGCACTGCGTAAACGTGGAAACGCGAAATGTGGGACCGCGTAAAGTGAGGGTTGACCGTATTACAGTATTTTAACCGGAACTATTAAAAGAACGAGTAACATATCTTGAACATTGGAAGGTTATGTAAAGTTTTTTTTTTCATGTAGTTTATCCTAATTTACATTGAAATACATTACGTTTCAGCAAAACTACTATTTATTTCTGAGAATATGGAAATGTATTATTGTTGCTGAAATGATGTTTGTATTACACTGGAAACTGACGAAAGCAATGACTTTCGCTTTCTTTCGTTCAAAAGATGTTACCGTAATCGCTTTTCTAATGGTTTTCAGTTAAAAACTGTTTTATTTCAATAATATTGTATCCTAATTCACTTGTGATGCAAAAGTTTTGAAGTGAAAACCATTCGAAAAGCGATTACAGTAACATCTTTTGAACGAAAGAAAGCGAATCATTGCTTTCGTCATGATTTTATCCCACTTTCCACAAATCCGTACGTCATTTCAGCAAAATCTTACATTTCCGTGAATGTATTAAATCAAGCACAGTATGAATAGAATATCATTGTAATATAATAGTATTTTAACCGAAAACTATTAGAAAACGAGTAACATCTCTTGAACATCGTAATGTTAGGTAAAGTCTTTTGTTTTCGTCATGTATTTCAACCTAATTTACATTGAAATACATTACTTTTCAGCAAAACTACTATTTATTTCTGAGAATATATTCACTGAGGCGTAGTTTAGGTAAAATATACATGTGCTGTAACAGTTTTTTAACAGAAAACGATTTGAAAAGCACGTACCCTCTGTATAGATATGTACATACCAAGATATGTGAACACGCCTGACACCAGGACTCTTGTTACCATTCATTGTACCATTTATTCACATGTCTGTATTACTACATATTATTATAGCATGTCTGATGTCCATGCTTATGTCTAATGCCTATGTTCATTTACTATGTCCCGATGTACTATGTCTGTACCGCGCTAGTCGAGTAATTCGAAGACCTCATTTATTGTCCTAGGAATGTCTAGCAACTCCCCTTGCCTGGCTAGCTAATTTCCCTCAGATCGGCCTCGGCCTACCTACGGTCCGGGGTCCCTAGTAATCGCTCCTGTATCGGTTGGCTATCACGCCCAGTCTTGTACCACTTATTGAATATACCTACTGCTCGTGCCCTGGAGTTTCAAGAACCTTGTCTAGGATTACATCCACCACACCACACCCTCTTGCCCTGTTCAAGGAGAAGACTGGGAGGAGGTGTTTGGTGCTGAAGACGATGACAAGGAAAATGATTTTGATGAATTTTAATGAAAATGTTCAGAAATAAGGTATCGTAGTATTTATTCAAGTGAATTAGGATAGAATATTATTGTAATACTGTACAACATTTTTTAACTGAAAACCATTCGAAAAGCGATTACGGTAAAATCTTTAGAACAATGTGTAGTGGATTTCTCCCCTACAAACGCTGTTTGTCGCTGCGTAGCCGACCCCGCGAATTCCCCCGTGTATGCCTAGTGGTCTGGGTCAACCAGCGCCGCCCACGGAGCGGGGGTCAACTACTAAGCCACGCCAACCCCCGCTATTTAAGACCTGACCTCGTGGTGATCTCTCAGTCGTCAGTCACTCTCTAACCCTCTCTCTCACCATGAACGGTTACGAGTTTGATAATGTGGCGCGGATACGCCGACCTGCCCCAAGAAACTAAACCTCCTAGTTATCCAGAAGTTCTTTGAAAGTAATGGGATCGTGGGGGTCACCAAGGTGGAACGTCTAAAGCTCCATGGTGACATCAAGATCACCTTCGCCGAGAAGGGCATGCCCGTACAGCTCGCGGAGATCCCAGACATCAACGGCATTCCATTTAAAATGGTTGCCTACATGTGGGACAACCTGAAGCTGGGAGTAATCTCCCACGCTGAAATTGGCCACATGGACCAAGCAGAGCTGAGTGAGCTCCTCAAGGGGTAACTTCAAGTTGTGAAGAAGCTGTCCGACACCACTTCCCTCATCGGACACCACTCCACCTTACCCAAGGAGTCTCAACTGGCTTGGGTAACTGTGCCAGTCAAGTCCTACTGCAGACCGAAACGGTGTTACAAATGCCACCACTATGGACACACTGTAAACAAGTGTGAGGCGCAGGAGGACACCTGCTCCATGTTTAGCAGCCCTGGACACCGCTACACGGTCTGCCCCAACAAAGTAAAAAAATGCGCTGCTTGTGGCGGCCCACACTCCTCCGCCGATCGGACCTGCCCCAAATGGAAGGAGGAATGCAGGGTAGCCAAGGCTTGTCTTGAGAAGAAACTGAGCTACAAAGAGGCCCTCCTTGCTGTACGCTCCCAAGAAAAGAAGAAACTAGCAGAAAAGAAAAACCAAGAAAAGAAAAACCAAGAAAAGAAAACTCGAGAGAAGACGCCCACCACACAGAACCAAGAACACCACGTGGCCCGTGGAGCTGAAGCCCACATGGTCAACCTCACCGTCTCTGACTTCTTCCACACCTATGAGGACTTAATACACGAGGAAGACGAACAACAAGACCCAAACACAAACGAATGGACACTTCAAGAGAGCAAGAAGAGGAGGAGAGTGAGAAGAAAATCGACATCAAGCTAAGAAGACCAAGACATCTCCTCCACACAAGAAACCAACACACACAATCAAGCCGACCTAGCACTGAATATCCATTGCCCAACCCAACACGCACCTCACGCTAGCCTGGCTCTGTCTTGTTGCCTCCCGGCCCTGTCCGGGCGAGTTGCTGCTGCCTCCATCTTATACTCCCTCACGTAAGCGGTGTTTAGCCACTGCATCTATTCTCTCCTCCTAAAATTCACTTCAATCCTCCCTTTATTCTTCCCCTGAACCTCCTTCCCCCCTGTCACTAACATTTTTTGATTCGATTCGCGATCTCTCTCTTTCTACCTACACCAACCAGCCAGCAACACCACCTCCTCCTCCGCCTGCCTGGCGGGTCCTCGCTCCCGCCGGCGAGCATGGCGACCCACAAGCTGTCCTCCTCTGAGCACCCTCACCAACCAGCTCTCTCTACATCACGCTTGTAACGATGCTGCCTTCCCAGCACCAAGCTGCATTGTACATCCAATACAACATGTATACAGAGAGCACATTGTGAGTTTCCTTTCTCGATCCCATCCTTAGTGTGAACCAAACATCCCATACCCCACAAACCAAAGAAAGCGAAAGTCAGTGTGTGTGTGTGTGTGTGTGTGTGTGTGTGTGTGTGTGTGTGTGTGTGTAAAATAATAATAATAATTAATAATAATAATTAACGGTTTATTGAAAGAGCTTGGCAGCCAGAAGGCTGAAAATATACAGTTACATATTTGGGGAATGGGTTACGAATTACAAATAATATACAAGTGACATAAGTGACACCAATAAGACATATAGTAACTTAGATGGGGATCAGCTCAAACTACAGTTCATTTCAACATAGTGACAGTGTAGGGAGCAGTGTTTACTGGGAGTGAATACACTGATTTATTACATGTTATTGATAATTTTTACAATGGTTGGGACTGGGCTGTTCTTATAGCGATCAGTTCGTGCACGTATGGGCTGGATATCTGTGTGTGTGTGTGTGTGTGTGT
>NW_024718626.1:0-8341 GCF_018991925.1 Homarus americanus
TGATCGAGTATAACAAAGGCCCCTCATCGAGTATAAGAAAGTCCCCTGATCGCGTATAACAAAGTCCCCTGATCCATGTATAACAAAGCCTACTGGACGAGTATAACAAAGACACCTGAACCGAGTATAACAAAGTCCCCTGATCGAGTATAACATATTCCCTGATCGAGTATAACAATGTCCCTGGTGGAGTATAACAAAGTCCCCTGGTCGAGTATAACAAAGTATTCTAATCGAATATAACAAAGGTCCCTGGTCGAGTATAACAAAGTTTTCTAATCGAGTATAACAAAGGCCCCTGGTCGAGAATAACAAAGTCCTCTGATCAAGTATAACAAAGTCCGTTGATCGAGTATAACAAAGTCCCCTAATCAAGTATAACAAAGTCCTCTGGTCGAGTATAACAAAGTACCCTGATCGAGTATAACAAATTCCCCTGGTCGAGTATAACAAAGTCCCTGATCGAGTATAACAAAGGCCCCTCATCGAGTATAGCAAAGTCCATTGGTCATATATAGGAAAGTCCACTGATCGAGTATGACAAAGTCCCCTGATCAAGTATGAAAAAGTCGCCTAATCAAGTATAACAAAGTCCCCTGATCGGGTATAAAAAAGTCCCCTGGTCGAGTATAGCAAAGTCCCCTGGTCGAGTAAAACAAAGCCCCCTCATCGAGTATAACAAAGGCCCCTAATCGAATATAACAAAGTCCCCTGATTGAGTATAACAAAGTCCCCTGATTGAGTATAACAAAGTCCTCTGGTTGAGTATAACAAAGTCCCCTGATCAAGTATAACATATCCCCTGGTCGAGTATAACAAAGTCCTCTGGTCGAGTATTAAAAGTCCCCTGATCGAGTATAACAAAGTCCCCTGGTCGTGTATAACAAAGTCCCATGATCGAGTATAATAAAAGGCCCCTCATTGAGTATAACAAAGTCCATTGGTCAGTATAAAAAAGTCCTTTGGTCGAGTATAACAAAGTCCCTAATCGAGTATAACAAATTCCTCTTGGTCAATATTAAAAGTCCCCTAATCGAGTATATAACAAAGTCCCCTGCTCGAGAATAACAAAGTCCCCTGATCGAGTATAACAAAGGGCCCTATATCGAGTATAACAAAGTCCCCTTTATCGAGTATAACAAAGTCCCCTGATAGAGTATAACAAAGGCCTCTGGTCGAGTATAACAAAGTCCCCTGATCGAGTATAACAAAAGTCCCCTGATCGAGTATAACAACGTTTCGTGGCCCAGTTTAACAAAGCCCCAGATCGAGCATAACAAAGTTCCCTAATCAATTATAACAAAGTCCCCTGGTCGAGTAAGACAAAGTCCCCTGATCAAGCATAACAAAGTCCACTGATCCTAGTATAACAAAGCCCCCTGGACGAGTATAACAAAGTCCCCTGAACCGAGTATAACAAAGTCCTTTGATCGAGTATAAAAAGTCCCCTAATCAAGTAAAACAAAGTCCCCTGATCGAGTATAACAAAGTCCCCTGATCGAGTATAACATATCCCCTGATCGAGTATAACAAAGTCCTCTGGTCGAGTATAACAAAGTCCCCTGATAGAGTATAACAAAGGCCCCTCATCAAGTATAGCAAAGTCCATTGGTCAAATATAGGAATGTCCACTGATCGAGAATGACAAAGTCCCCTGATCAAGAATAAAAAAGTCCCCTGGTCGAGTATAACAAAGTCCCCTGATCGAGTATAACAAAGTTCCCTGGTCTAGTATAACAAAGGCCCCTAATCGAGTATAACAAAGTTCCCTGATTGAATATAACAAAGTCCCCTGATCGAGTATAACAAAGTACTCAGGTTGACTATAACAAAGACCCCTGATCGAGTATAACATATCCCCTGATCGAGTATAACAAAGTCCTCTGGTCGAGTATAAGAAAGGCACTTAATCGAGTATAACAAAGTCCCCTGATCGAGTATAACAAAGTCCCCTGATCGAGTATAACAAAGTCCCCTGGTTGAGTATAACAAAGTCCCTCATCAAGTATAAAATATCCCCTGATTGAGTATAACAAAGTCCTCTGGTCGAGTATAAAAATGTCCCCTCATCGAGTATAACAAAGGCCCCTCATCGAGTATAGCAAAGTCCATTGGTCATATATAGGAAAGTCCACTGATCGAGTATGACAAAGTCCCCTGATCAAGTATGAAAAAGTCGCCTAATCAAGTATAACAAAGTCCCCTGATCGGGTATAACAAAGTCCCCTGGTCGAGTATAGCAAAGTCCCCTGGTCAAGTAAAACAAAGCCCCCTCATCGAGTATAACAAAGGCCCCTAATCGAATATAACAAAGTCCACTGATTGAGTATAACAAAGTCCCCTGATTGAGTATAACAAAGTCCTCTGGTTGAGTATAACAAAGTCCCCTGATCAAGTATAACATATCCCCTGGTCGAGTATAACAAAGTCCTCTGGTCGAGTATAAAAAGTCCCCTGATCGAGTATAACAAAGTCCCCTGGTCGTGTATAACAAAGTCCCCTGATCGAGTATAACAAAAGGCCCCTCATTGAGTATAAATAAGTCCATTGGTCAAGTATAAAAAAGTCCTTTGGTCGATTATAACAAAGTCCCCTAATCGAGTATAACAAATTCCTCTGGTCGAATATTAAAAAGTCCCCTAATCGAGTATAACAAAGTCCCCTGCTCGAGAATAACAAAGTCCCCTGATCGAGTATAACAAAGGGCCCTCATCGAGTATAACAAAGTCCATTGGTCAAGTATAAAAAGGTCCCCTGGCCGAGTATAACAAAGTCCCCTGATCGTGCAAAACAAAGTCCCCTCATCAAGTATAACAAAGCCCCCTGCTCGAGTATAAGTATGTCCCCTGATGGAGTATAACAAAGTCTTCTGATCGAGTATAACAAAGATCCTCATCGAGTCCAAAAAGGCCCCTAATCGAGTATAACAAAGATCCCTGATCTAGTATAACAAAGGCCTCTGGTCGAGTATACAAAGGCCCCTCATCGAGTATAACAAAGTCCCCTGATCGATTATAACAAAGCCGCCTAATCGAGTATAACAAAGTCCCCTGTTCGAGTATAACAAAGTCCCCTTATCGAGTATAACAAAGTCCCCTGATAGAGTATAACAAAGGCCTCTGGTCGAGTATAACAAAGTTCCCTGATCGAGTATAACAAAAGTCCCCTGATCGAGTATAACAACGTTTCTTGGCCCAGTTTAACAAAGCCCCCAGATCGAGCATAACAAAGTTCTCTTTAAATTATTTTATAGTACCAAAAGTCTCCTGGTTTATAATAGTAAGGCCCTGAGATCAGAGTAAGACAAAGTCCTTATCAAATATACCAAAGTCCACTGATCCTAGTATAACAGTTTCCCTGGACGAGTATAAATAAAGTCCCCTGAACTGAGTATAACAAAGTCCTTGATCTATATAAAAAGTCCCTAATCAAGTAAAACAAAGTCCCTGATCGAGTAGCAACAAAGTCCTCATCGAGTATAACATATCCTGATCATATAACAAAGCCCTGGTCGAGTATAAACAAAGTCCCCTGATAGAGTATAACAGCGTCCTCATCAAGTATAAGGCAGCAAAGTCCATTGGTCAAATATAGGAATGTCCACTGATCGGTAGTGATAAAGTCCTGACAAGAATAACAAAAGTCCCCTGGTCAGAGTATAACAAGTCCCCTTGAATTTGAAACAGTGCCTCTTGGCTCTTAGTATAACAAAGGCCTCAACTGAGTATGTCGAAAGTTCCTGATTGAATATAAACAAAGTCCCCTGATCGAGTATATAACAGCACTCAGGTTAGAGTATAACAAAGACCCTGATCGAGATATAATATATCCCCGATCGAGTATAACAAAAGTCCTCTAGTTCATATACAGGCACTTAATCGAGTATACTGAAAAGCCCTGACTGCTTAGCAACAAAGTCCCCTGATCGAGTATAACAAAGTCCTGGTTGAGTATAACAAAGTCCCTCACTGGTATAAAATATCTCTCATTGAGTATGGCAATGTCCCCTCTGATGCATAAAATGTCCCTCATCGAGTATATAACAAAGTCCCCTGGTGAGTATAACAAAGTCCCTCATCGAGTATAACAAAGCGTCATTTATATGCAATAAAAGTCCATTAACAGTACAAAAATTCATTTGAAAGTATAAGAAAGTCCGCTGATCGATATAAACAAAGTCCCTGGCCAGAGTATATAGCAAAGTCACCTGATCGAGTATAACAAAGTCCTCATTGAGTATAACAAAGTCCATTGGTCTGGTATAAAAAGTCCTCAATGAGTATAACAAAGTCCCCAAATCGATATGTAACAGTCCCTGATTCAGAATAAAGTCTGACTAGCAGGAACAAAGCCTTGAACCTAAAGTATAACAGCAATTCTGATCGAGTATAACATATCCCCTGATAGAGTATAACAAAGTCCCTGGTGGAGTATTACAAAGTCCCCTGGTCGAGTGTAACAAAGTTTTCTAATCGAGTATAACAAAGGCCCCTGGTCGAGTATAACAAAGTCCTCTAATTAAGTTTAACAAAGTCCTTTGATCGAGTATAACAAAGTCCCCTAATCAAGTATAACAAAGTCCCCTGATTGAGAATAACAAAGTCCCCTGATCGAGTATAACATATCCCCTGATCGAGTATAACAAAGTCCTTTGGTCGAGTATAACAAAGTCCCCTGTTCTAGTATAACAAAGTCCCCTAATCGAGTATAAAAAAGCCTCCTAGACGAGTATAACAAGTCCCCTGATCGAGTATAACAAAATCCCCTGATCGAGTATAACAAAGCCCCCTGGTCCAGTATAATAAAGTCCCCTAATCGAGTAGAACAAATCCCCTGATCGAGTATAACAAAGTCTCCAGGCCCAGAATAACAAAGTCCCCAGATTGAGCATAACAACGTCCCCTGATCGATTTTAACAAAGTCCCTGATCGCGTATAACATATCCCCTGATCGAGTATAAGAAAGTCCCTGGTGGAGTATAACAAAGTCCCCTGGTCGAGTAAAACAAAGTTTTCTAACCGAGTATAACAAAGTCCCCTGATCCTAGTATAACAAAGCCCCCTGGACGAGTATAACAAATTCCCCTGATCGAATATAACAAAGTCCCCTGATCGAGTATAACAAAGCCCCCTGGTCCAGTATAACAAAGTCCCCTGATCGAGCATAACATATCCCCTCATCGAGTATAACAAAGTCTCCTGGCCCAGTATAACAAAGTCCCCTGATCGAGTATAAAATATCCCCTCATCGAGTATAACAACGTCCCCTGGTCCAGTATAACAAAGTCCCCTGATCGAGTATAACATATCCCCTCATCGCGTATAACAACGTCTCCTGGCGCAGTATAACAAAGCCGTCAGATCGAGCATAACAAAGTCCCCTGATCGATTATAATAAAGTCCCCTGATCGATTATAACAAAGGGCCCTGATCGAGTAAGACAAAGTCCCCTGATCGAGTGTAACAAAGTCCCCTGATCCTAGTATAACAGAGCCCACTGGACGAGTATAACAAAGACACCTGAACCGAGTATAACAACGTCCCCTGATCGATTATAACATATCCCCTGATCGAGTATAACAAAGTCCCTGGTGGAGTATAACAAAGTCCCCTGGTCGAGTATAACAAAGTCCCCTGTTCGAGTCTAACATTAACTCCCCTTATCGAGTATAACAAATTCCCCTTATCGAGTATAACAAAGTCCCCTGATCGAGTATAACAAAGGCCTCTGGTCGAGTATAACAAAGTCCGCTGATCGAGTATAACAAAAGTCCCCTGATCGAGTATAACAAAGTCTCGTGGCCCAGTTTAACAAAGTCCCTAGATCGAGCATAACAAAGTCCCCTAATCGATTATAACAAAGTCCCCTGGTCGAGTATAACAAAGGGCGCTGATCGAGTAAGACAAAGTTCCCTGATCAAGCATAATAAAGTCCCCTGATCCTAGTATAACAAAGCCCCTTGGACGAGTATAACAAAGTCCTCTGAACCGAGTATAACAAAGTCCCCTGATCGAGTACAACATATCCCCTGATCGAGTATAACAGAGTCCCTAGTGGAGTATAACAAAGTCCCCTGGTCGAGTGTAACAAAGTTTACTAATCGAGAACAACAAAGGCCCCTGGTCGAGTATAACAAAGTCCTCTGATTAAGTATAACAAAGTCCTTTGATCGAGTATAACAAAGTCCCCTAATCAAGTATAACAAAGTCCCCTGATCGAGTATAACAAAGTCCCCCGATCGAGTATAACATATCCCCTGATCGAGTATAACAAAGTCTTCTGGTCGAGTATAACAAAGTCCCCTGATCGAGTATAACAAAGTCCTCTGGTGGAGTATCCCTAAGTCCCTGATCGAGTATAACAAAGGGCCCCTCATCGAGTATAGTAAAGTCCATTGGTCAAATATAGGAAAGTCCACTGATCGAGTATGACAAAGTCCCCTGATCAAGTATGAAAAAGTCGCCTGGTCGAGTGTAACAAAGTCCCCTGATCGGGTATAACAAAGTCCCCTGGTCGAGTATAGCAAAGTCCCCTGGTCGAGTAAAACAAAGCCCCCTCATCGAGTATAACAAAGTCCCCTGCTCGAGTATAACAAAGTCCCCTGATCGAGTATAACAAAGGGCCCTCATCGAATATAACAAAGTCCTGTGGTTGAGTATAACAAAGTCCCCTGATCAAGTATAAACATATCCCCGGTCGAGTATAACAAAGTCCTCTGGTCGAGTATAAAAAGTCCCCTGATCGAGTATAACAAAGTCCCCTGATCAAGTATAACAAAGGCTCTCATTGAGTATAACAATGTCCATTGGTCAGGTATAAAAAGCCCTGGTCGAGTATAACAAGTCCCCTAATCGAGTATAACAAAGTCCTCAGGTCGAGTATAAAAGTCCCTGATCGAGTATAACAAAGTCCCTGCTCGAGTATTAACAAAGTCCCCTGATCGAGTATAAAACAAGGGCCCTCATCGAGTATAACAAAGTCCATTGGTCAAGTTTAAAAAGTCCACTGGTGGAGTATCACTATGTCCCTGATCGAGTATAACAAAGGGCCCTCATCGAGTATAGTAAAGTCCATTGGTCAAATATAGGAAAGTCCATTGATCGAGTATGACAAAGTGCCCTGATCAAGTATGAAAATGTCGCCTGGTCGAGTGTAACAAAGTCCCATGATCGTGCATAACAAAGTCTCCTGGTCGAGTATAGCAAGTCCCTCATCAAGTATTACAAAGCCTCCTGATCGAGTATAACAAAGTCCCCTGATCATGTATAACAAAGCCCCCTGCTCGAGTATAAGAAAGTCCTGATCGAGTATAACAAAGTCTCCTGATCGAGTATAACAAAGGCCCTGCATCGAGTCCAAAAAGGCCCCTAATCGAGTATAACAAAGTCCCCTGATCTAGTATAACAAAGCCCTGATTTATATAAACAAATTCTGATCGAAATATAACAAAGTCCCCTGATCGAGTATATCAGTACAACAAAGCCTCCTGATCGAGTATAACAAAGCCCCTGCTCAAGGTATAACAAGTCCCTAATAGGTCAAAAAAGGCCTGTAATCGAGTATAACAAAGTCCCCTGATCTAGTATAACAAAGGCCCTGATGAGAGTATAACAAAGGCCCCTCATCGAGCATAAGAAAGTCCCTTGATCAGTATAAAATGCTCTGGTCAGTATAACAAAGTCCCTGATCGAGTACAAAAAAGTCCCTGGCCCGGTATAACAAGTCCCCATATCGAGCATAACAAAGTCCTGGTCGGTATAACAAAGTCCCTGATCGAGTATAACAAAGTCTCTGGTCAGGTATAACAAAAAACCCCTCATCAAATATAACAAGGCCCCTAATCGAGTATAACAAAGTCCCTGATTGGGTATAACAAAGTCCCTGATCGGTATAACATATCCCTGATCGAGTATAACAAAGTCCCCTGCTCGAGTATAACA
This sequence comes from Homarus americanus, assembly GCF_018991925.1. NCBI lineage: Eukaryota > Metazoa > Arthropoda > Malacostraca > Decapoda > Nephropidae > Homarus > Homarus americanus. The sequence goes on from NW_024718626.1 coordinate 7,941, forward strand.
AATGCCCTGATCAGAGTATAACAAGGGCCCTCATCGGTATAAGAAGTCCATTGGACAAGTAAAGTCCCTGGTCGAGGTATAACAAAGTCTCCTCATCGTGTATAACAAAGTCCCTGGTCGAATATAGAAGTCCATGATCCAAGTATAACAAAGCCTCCTGATCGAGGTATAACAAGGTCCCTGATCGGGTATAACATATCCCTGATCGAGTATAACAAGTCCTGGTGGAGTATAACAAAGTCCCTGGTCGAGTATAACAAAGTTTTCTAATCGAGCATAACAAAGGCCCCTGGTTGAGCATAACAAAGCCCCTGGTCGAGGCATAACAAAGGCCCTGGTCGAGTATAACAAAGTCCTCTGATCAAAGTACAACAAAGTCCCTGGTCGAGTATAGCAAAGTC
>NW_024718627.1:0-34877 GCF_018991925.1 Homarus americanus
ATCAGTGTACTTCGTTCAGTGCATGTGTCAGAGGTGTGCCTGGGGTGTAGGAGGTGTGCCTAGAGTGTAGAGTGTGCCTGGGGTGTCGGAGGTGTGCAAGTGTCAGGTGTGCCTGGGGTGTGGGGTGTGCTTGGGGTGTCAGAGGTGTGCCTGGGAGTGTCAGCGGTGTGCCTGGGAGTGTCTGAGGTGTGCCTGGGAGTGTCAGAGGGTTTACCTGGGAGTGTCTGGGGTGTGCCTGGGGTGTGGGGGTGAACCAGGGGAGTGTGTGAGGTGTGCCTGGGGTGTCAGGGGGTGTGCAGGGGTGTCAGTGGTGTGCCTGGGGAGTGTCAGGGTGTGCCTGGGGTGTCGGAGGTGTACATGGAGTGTCAGAGTTGTACCTGGCAGTGTCAGCAGTGTCCTGGGGTGTCAGAGGTGTACCTGCAGTGTGAGGTGTGCCTAGAAGTGTCTGAGGTGTGCCAGGGTGTCAGAGGTGTGCCTGGGGATGTCTGAGGTGTGCCTGGGAGTGTCTGAGGTGCCTGGGTCAGGGGAAAACCAGGGGAGTGAAAGGTGTGCCTGGGGTTAGCCAGAGGTGTGCCAAGGGTGTCTGGGGTGTACATGGGGTGTCAGCGGTGTGCAGGGAGCGTCAGAGGAACCTAAGTGTCAAGGTGTGCCTGGGGTGTCAGAGGTGTACCTAGGGTATCGGAGGTTGCAAGTGTCGGAGTTGTACCTGGGGGTGTCGGAGGCGGACTTGGTGTCAGGTGTGCCTGGGGAGTATCAGAGGTGTGCCTGGAGAGTCAGGGTGTACCTGGGGAATGTCAGGGTATGCCAGGGAGTGTCAGTGAAGTGCCTGGGGAGTCTCAAAGGTGTACCTGGGTATCAGGTGTGCCTGGAATATCGGAGGTGTGCCTGGGAAAATCAGGTGTGCAGAATATCAGTGTACCAGGGGGTGTCAGAGGTGTGCATGGGTCTCAGAGTGAACAGGGGAGTGTCAGGAGGAGTGCCTGGGAGTGTCAGGGGTGCGCAGGGGTGTCAGTGAAGTGCCTGGGAGTCTCAAGGGTGTGCCTGGGATTATCAGAGGTGTGCCTGGGAATATCGGAGGTGTGGCTGGGGTGTCAGGGATGTGCCTGGGAGTGTCAGAGGTGTATCTGGGGAGTGTCTGAGGTGTGCCTGGGGAGTGTCAGAGGTGTGCCTGGGGGTGTCAGAGGTGTGCACTTGGGGTGTCTGAGGTGTGCCGGTGTCTGAGGTGTGCCTGGCAGTGTCAGCGGTGTGCCTGGGGAGTGTCGGGTGTGCCTGGAGTGTTAGAGTGTATCAGGGACTGTCAGAGGGAGTACCTGGGAGTGTCAGAGGTGTGCCTGGGAGTGAAGTGTGCCTGGGGTGTCTGGGCTGGGGAGTGTCAGAGGTGTACCTGGGAGTGTCAGGGGGTGTGCCAGGGGTGTCAGTGGGTGCCTGGGGTGTTGGGGTGTGCCTGGGAGTGTCAGAGGTGTGCCTGGAGTGTCAGAGGTGTGCCAGTGTCAGAGGTGTGTATCTGGAGTGTCGGACGTGTGCCAAGTGTCAGGGTGAACAGGGTGTCGGTGGAGTGCCTGGGAGTGTCAGAGCATGCCTGGGGTGTCAGAGGTGTGCCTGGGGTGTCAGAGGTGTGCCTGGGAGTGTCAGGAGGTGTGCCTGGGGAGTGTCAGGGTGTGCCTGGGGAGTGTCAGCGGTGTGCCTGGGGAGTCTGGGGTGTGCCTGGGGTGTCAGAGGTGTGCCTGGGAGTGTGAGAGTGTGCCTGGGGGTGTCCTGAGGTCTGCCTGTGAGTGTCAGAGGTGTCTCAGGATGTCAGAGGTGTCCTTGGAAGTGTCAGGAGGTGTGCCTGAGTTTCAGAGGTGTGCCTGGGGTGTCGGAGGTGTGCAGAGTGTGGGGAGTGTGCCTGGGGTGGCAGAGGTGTGCCTGGGGTGTCAGAGGTGTGCCTGGGGTGTCAGGGGTGTGCCAGGGAGTGTCAGTGGGTGTGCCTGGGGTGTCAGAGAAGTGCCAGGGGTGTCACAGGAGTGCCTGGGGAGTGTGAGAGAGTGCCTGCAGTGTGAGGTGTGCCTGGAAGTGTCTGAGGTGTGCCAGGGAGTGTCAGAGGTGTGCCTGGGGTGTCTGAGGGGTGTGCCCAAGTGTCTTAGGTGTGCCTGGGGTGTCAGGGAAAATCAGGGAATTGAGGTGTGCCTGAGTGTCAGATGTGTGCCAGGGAGTGTCTCAGGTGTGTTTGTGAGTGTCAGAGGTGTGCCAGGGAGTGTCAGAGGAATGCCTGGGAGTGTCAGAGAGTGTTCCTGGGAGTGTCAGAGGTGTGCCTGGGAGTGTCAGAGGTGTGCAGGGGGTGTCAGAGGTGTGCCTGGGGAGTGTCAGGGGTGTGGGGGTGTCTGGGGTGTGCCTGGGGAGTGTCTGGGTTGTGCACTGGGGAGTGTCTGAGGTGTGCCTGGGGAGTGTCTGAGGTGTGTCTTTCAGTGTCTGGGGTGTGCCTGGAGTGTCTGGGGTGTGCCTGGTGTGGGCGGTGTGCCTGGGGTGTCAGCGGTGTGCCTGGGGTGTGGGGTGTATCAGGGAGTGACAGAGGGAGTGCCTAGGGTGTCAGGGGGTGTGCCTGGGGTGGGGAGAGTGTGCCTGGGGTGTCTGCGGTGTGCGCAGGTGTCAGAGGGTGTGCATGGGGTGTCGGGGTGTGCCAGGGGTGTCAGTGGTGCCTGGGGTGTCAGTGGGTGCCTGGGGTGTCAGGGTGTGCCTGGGAGTGTCAGAGGGTGTGCCTGGGGATGTCAGAGTGTCTCAGGTGTCAGGGGTGTACCAGAGGGTGTCAGAGGTGTGCCTGGGGTGTCAGTGTGCCTGGGGTGTCTGGGGTGTGTCTGGGAATTATCTTGGATGTGCCTGGGTTGTCTGAGGTGTGCCTGGGGTGTCAAAGGTGTGCCTGGGGAGTGTCAGGGGTGTGCCAGGGGTGTCAGTGCTGTGCCTGGGGAGTGTCAGAGGTGTGCCTGCGAGTGTGAGAGGTGCTGTGAAATGTGCAGGGGTGTGCCAGGGGTGTCAGAGTGTGCCTGGGAGTGTCTGAGGGGTGTGCAGTGTCAGAGGTGTGCTGTGGCTTCAGGTGTGCCTGGGGTGTGGGGTGTGTCTGGGGATGTCTGGGGTGTGCCTGGGGTGTCTGGGGTGTGCAGGTCTCAGGTTGCCAGAGTTGGGGTGTGCAGGGTGTCTGGGGTGTGCCTGGGGTGTGTCAGGGTTGTGCCCAGGGTGTCAGTGGGGTGCCTGGGGAGTGTCAGAGGGTGTTCAGGGGAGTGTCACAGGAGTGCCTGGGAGTGTGAGGAGGTGTGCCTGCGAGTGTGAGAGGTGTGCCTAGGTGTCTGGGGGGTGTGCCAGGGGTGTCAGAGGTGTGCCTGGGGTGTCAGAGGTGTGCCTGGGGTCAGGTTGTACCTGGGAGTGTCAGTGGGTACCAAGTGTCAGAGGTGTGCCTGGGAGTGTCAGAGGTGTACGCCTTTCAGTGTCAGCAGTGTGCCTGGGAGTGTCAGAGTGTGCCTGGGAGTGTCTGAGGTGTGCCTGGGGAGTGTCTGGGGTGTGCCTGGGGTCTGGGGTGTGCCTGGGGTGTGAGAAGTGCCAGGGGTGTCACAGGGTGCAAGTGTGAGGGAGGTGTGCCTGCAGGTGTGAGGGGGGTGTGCCTGGGGGTGTCTGGGGTGTGCCAGGGGTGTCAGGGGGTGTGTGGGTGTCTGGGGTGTGCCTGGGGGTGTCTTGGGTGTGCCTGGGAGTGTCAGGGAAAATCAGGGAGTGAGAGAGGTGTGCCAGTGTCTGAGGTGTGCCTGGGGAGTGTCAGAGAAGTGCCAGGGAGTGTCACAGGAGTATCTGGGGTGTGAGGTGTGCTTTCGAGTGTGAGAGGTGCCCTAGAGTGTCTGAGGTGTGCAGGCCAGGGGTGTGCAGGGTGTTGAGGTGTGCCTGGGGGTGTCTGGGGGTGTGGGTGTCAGGGGATAACCAGGGAGTGAAAGTGGTGTGCCTGGGGAGTGTCAGAGGTGTACCAGGGAGTGTCTGAGGTGTGCCTGGGGAGTGTCAGAGGTGTGCAGGGGAGTGTCAGAGGTGTGCCTGGGAGTGCCAGAGGTGTGCAGCAGGTATCGGAGGTTTATCTGGGAGTGTCAGGTTGCACATGGGGAATCGAGGCGGACCTGGGAGTGTCAGAGGTGTGCCTGGGGAGTATCAGAGGTGTACCTGGGAGAGTCAGAGGTGTGCATGGGAATGTCAGGGGTATGCCAGGGGTATCAGTGGAAGTGCCTGGGGTCTCAAGGTGTGCCTGGGTATCAGGAGATGTGCCTGGGATATCAGGTGCAGAATATCAGAGGTGTGCCAGGGAGAGTCAGAGGTGTGCCTGGGAGTCTCAGAGGTGAACCAGGGGAGTGTCAGAGGTACCAGAGTGTCAGTGAAGTTCCTGGGAGTCTCAAGGTGTTTTTATCAGGTGTGCCTGGGATTATCGGAGGTGTGCCTGGGGTGTCAGAGGTGTGCCTGGGAGTGTCGGAGGTGTGCCTGGGAGTGTCAGAGGAGTGCCTGGGATTGTCAGAGATGTGCCTGGCAGTGTCAGAGTGTGCCTGGGAGTGTGTCAAAGATGTGCCTAAGTGTCAGGAGTGTATCTGGGGTGTCGGACGTGTGCCTGGGGTGTCAGAGTGTGCCAGGGAATGTCAGTGGAGTGCTGGGAGTGTCAAGGTTTACCCTGCAGAGATGTGGGAGTGTCAGAGGTGTGCCTGGGGTGTCACAGGGTGCCTGGGATTGTCAGAGGTGTGCCTGGCAGTGTCAGAGGTGTGCCTGGGGAGTGTCAGAGATGTGCCTGGGGAGTGTCAGAGGTGTATCTAGTGTCGGACATGTGCAAGTGTCAGAGTGTACCAGTGAATGTCAGTGGAGTGCTGAGTGTGAGAGGAGGTGTGCCTGGAGTGTCAGAGGTGTGTGCAGCCAGGTGTCAGAGGTGTGTCCTGGGGTGTCAGAGGTGTGCGTGGGGGTGTGTGCCTGGTGTCGGAGGTGTGCTTGGGGTGTCGGAGGTGGACCTGGCAGTGTCCCAGGTGTGCCTGGGGAGTGTCAGAGGTGTGCCTGGGGAATGTCAGTGGAGTGCCTGGTAGTGTCAGAGTGTGCCTGGGGAGTTCAGAGTGTCCTGGGGTGTCAGGGTGTGCTGGGGTGTCAGGGTGTGCCTGGGAGTGTCAGGAGGGTGTGGGGGTGTGCCAGGGGTGTCAGTGGGGAGTGTGTCAGAGATGTGCCTCAGGTGTCAGGGTGTGCCTGGGAGTGTCAGAGGTGTGCCTGGGGTGTCAGAGGTGTGCCTGGGGTGTTGGAAGAGTGCCTGGGGTGTAAGAGTGGGTGTCGGGAGGTGTGCCTGGGGTGTCAGGTGTGCCGGGTGTCAGAGGTGTGCTTGGAGTGTCAGAGGTGTGCCTGGGGTGTCAGCGGTGTGCCTGGGAGTGTTTGAGGTGTGCCTGGGAGTGTCAGAGGTGTGCCTGGGAGTGTCAGAGGTGCACTTGGGGAGTGTCAGAATGCACTTGGGGTTGAGAGGTGTGTCCTGGGAGTGTCTGGGGTGTGCCTGGCAGTGTCTGAAGTGTGCCAGGCAGTGTCTGTTGTGTGCCCGGCAGTGTCAGCGGTGTGCCTGGGGTGTCAGCAGTGTGCCTGGGAGTGTTAGACGGTGTATCAGGGGGTGACAGAGGAGTGCCTAGGAATGTCAGAGGTGTGCCTGGGAGTGTGAAAGTGTGCCTGAGTGTCTGGGGTGTGCCTGGTGTCAGAGGTGTGCCTGGGAATGTCAGGGTGTGCCTGGGAGTGTCAGAGGTGTGCCTGGGTGTCAGGGTGTCTGGGGTGTCAGGTTGCCTGGGAGTGTGAGGGTGTGCCTGGTGTCAGAGGGTGTGCCTGGGGTGTCAGGTGTGCCTGGGGTGTCACGGGTGTGCTTAGGAGTGTCAGAGGTGTGCCTGGGAGTGTCAGCTGTGTGCCTGGGGTGTCTGAGGTGTGCCTGGGAGTGTCAGAGGTGTGCCTGGGGAGTGTCGGAGGTGTGCCTGGGGAGTGTGAGAAGTGTGCCTGGGGAGTGTCGGAGGTGTGCCTGGCAGTGTCAGGTGTACCTGGCAGTGTCAGAGGTGTGCCTGAGTGTCAGAGGTGTGCTGAAGGAATGTCAGTGGGTGCCTGGGGAGTGTCAAGGTGTGCCTGGGAGTGTCAGTGATGCCTGGGGTGTCAGAGATGTGCCTGGGGTGTCAGGAGGTGTGTCTGGGAGTGTCTGAGGGTGTGCAAGTGTCAGAGGTGTGCCTGGGGTGTCATGGGTGCACCTAGGGGTGTCTGAGGTGTGCCTGGAGTGTCTGGGGTGTGCCTGGCAGTGTCAGCGGTGTGCCTGGGGTGTCAGCGGTGTGCCTGGGGTGTTGGGGTGTATCAGGGTGACAGAGGAGTGCCTGGGGTGTCAGAGGAGGTGTACCTGGGGTTGAGAGAAGTGTGCCTGGGAGTGTCTGCGGTGTGCCTGGGAGTGTCAGAGGTGTGCCTGGGAGTGTCAGGGGTGTGCAGGGAGTGTCAGTGTGCCTGCCGTGTTAGGTTTGCAAGTGTCACAGGTGTGCCTGGGAGTGTCAGAGGTGTCTGGGGTGTCGGACGTGTAGGTGTCAGAGGTGTGCCAGGGGATGTCAGTGGTGCCTGGGGTGTCAGAGGTGTGCCTGGGTGTCAGAGGTGTGCCTGGGAGTGTTCAGAGGTGTATCTGGGGTGTCAGAGTGTACCAGGGGAGTGTCAGAGGTGTGCCTGGGGAGTGTCAGGAGTGTGCCTGTGAGTGTCTGGGGTGTATCTGGGGTATCAGGATGTGCCTGGGCGTGTCTGGTGTGCCTGGGAGTGTCAGAGGTGTGCCTGGGAGTGTCAGGGGTGTGCCAGGGATTGTCAGTGGTGTGCCTGGGAGTGTCAGTGTGCCTGGGAGTGTCGGAGGTGTGCATGGTGTCAGGGTTGTGCCTGGCAGTGTCAGGGTGTCCTGGGGAGTGTCAGAGGTGTGCCTGCAGTGTGAGGTGTGCCTAGGGGTTCTGAGGTTGTGCAGTGTCAGAGGTGTGCCTGGGGTGTCTGAGGTGTGTGCCTGGTGTCTGGAGGTGTGCCTGGGGTGTCAGGGGAGAACCAGGGGAGTGAAAGAGGTGTGCCTGGGAGTGTCAGAGGGTGTGCCAGGGAGTGTCTGAGGTGTGCATGGGGAGTGTCAGAGGTGTGCCAGGGGGTCAGAGGAATACCTAGGAGTGTCAGAGGTGTGCCTGGGAGTGTCAGAGGTGTGCCTGGGGTATCGGAGGTTTACCTGGGGTGTCGGGTTGTGCCTGGGGGTGTCAGGCGGACCTGGGAGTGTCAGAGGTGTGCCTGGAGTATCAGAGGTGTACCTGGGAGAGTCAGAGGTGTGCCTGGGGATGTCAGGGGTATGCCAGGAGTGTCAGTGGAAGTGCCTGGAAGTCTCAAGGTGTGCCTGGGGTATCGAGGTGTGCTTGGGAATATCGGAGGTGTACCTGAATATCAGGTGTACCAGGGGAGTGTCAGAGGTGTGCCAGAGTCTCAGAGGTGAACCAGGGAGTGTCAGAGGAGTACCTGGGAGTGTCAGAGGTGCCAGGAGTGTCAGTGAGAGTATGGGAGTCTCAAGGTGTACCTGGGAGTATCAGAGGTGTACCTGGGAATATCGGAGGTGTGGCTGGGGAGTGTCAGAGATGTGCCTGGGAGTGTCAGAGGTGTATCTGGGGTGTCGGACGTGTGCCTGGGAGTGTCAGGAGGTGTACCTGGGAGTGTCAGAAGTGTGCCTGGGGTGTCGGAGGTGTGCCTGGGAGTGTCGGAGTGTGCCTGGCAGTGTCAGCGGTGTGCCTGGCAGTGTCAGCAGTGTGCCTGGGGTGTCAGAGGTGTGCAAGGGAATGTCAGTGGTGCCTGGGAGTGTCAAGGTGTGCCTGGGAGTGTCAGTGGAGTGCCTGGGGTGTCAGAGATGTGCCTGGGAGTGTCAGGGTGTATCTGGGGAGTGTCTGAGGTGTGCCTGGGGTGTCAGAGGTGTGCCTGGGGTGTCAGAGGTGCCTTGGGAGTGTCTGAGGTGTGCCTGGAAGTGTCTGGGGTGTGCCTGGTGTCAGCGGTGTGCCTGGGAGTGTCAGCGGTGTGCCTGGGGTGTGGGGTGTATCAGGGACTGACAGAGGGAGTACCTGGGAGTGTCAGAGGTGTGACCTGGGGAGTGAGAGGAGTGTGCCTGGGGTGTCTGCGGTGTACCTGGGGTGTCAGGGGTGCCTGGGAGTGTCAGGGGTGTGCCAGGGTGTCAGTGGGAGTGCCTGGGGTGTTAGGGGAGGTGTGCCTGGGGTTGTCAGAGGTGTGCCTGGGGGTGTCAAGGTGTGGAGTGTCAGAGGTGTGCCTGGGAGTGTCAGCGTGTGCCTGGGGTGTCAGGAGGTGTGCCTAGTGTCAGAGGTGTGCCTGGGAGTGTCAGAGGTGCACTTGGGAGTGTCAGAGATGCCTTGGAGCTGAGGTGTGCCTGGGGAGTGTCTGAGGTGTGCTGGCAGTGTCTGGAAGTGCAGGGCTGTCCAGTGGGTGTGTGAGGTGTCAGCGGTGTGCCTGGGGTGTCAGCGGTGTGCCTGGGAGTGTTAGGGGTGTATCAGGGGAGTGACAGAGGGTACCTAGGAGTGTCAGAGGTGTGCCTGGGAGTGTGAGGTGTGCCTGGGGTGTCTGGGGTGTCCTGGGGTGTCAGGGGGTGTGGGAATGTCAGGTGTGCCTGGGAGTGTCAGAGGTGTGCCTGGGAGTGTCAGAGGTGTATCTGGGAGTGTCGGAGGTGCCTGGGAGTGAAGGGGGTGTACCTGGGAGTGTGCAGGGGTGTGCCTGGGGTGTCGGAGGTGTGCCTGGAGTGTCAGGAGGTGTGCTTGGGGTGTCAGAGGGGCCCTGTGGAGTGTCAGCTGTGTGCCTGGGAGTGTCTGGGGTGTGCCTGGGGTGTCAGAGGTGTGCCTGGGTGTCAGAGGTGTGCCGGTGTGAGAGGTGGCTGGGAGTGTCGGTGCACTGGCAGTCGGAGGTGTGCCTGGCAGTGTCAGCGGTGTGCCTGGGGTGTCAGGGGTGTGCAGGGAGCAGTGTGGTGCCTGGGGTGTCAAGGTGTGCATGGCTGGGTGTCAGAGTGTACGTGTCAGAGTGTCTGTGTGGGAGGAGTGTCAGAGGTGTGCCTGGGGTGTCAGAGGTGTGCCTGGGGTGTCAGAGGTGTACTGGGGTGTCAGGGGTTTGACAGGGAGTGTCAGTGGTGTGCCTGGGGAGTGTCAGGGTGTGCCTGGGGAGTGTCAGAGGTGGCATGGTGTCAGAGGGTGGGTAGTGTCAGAGGTGTGCCTGGAGTGTCAGAGGTGTGCCTGGGGTGTCAGAGTGTACCGGGTATGAGTTGGGGTGTCAGAGGTGGCACAGGGTGTCACAGGGTATCTGGGAGTGTGAAGGTGTGCCTTCGAGTGTGAGAGATGCCTAGAGTGTCTGGTGTGCAGGTGCTGTCAAGTGTGCCTGGGGGTGTCTGAGGTGTGCCTGGGGAGTGTCTGAGGTGTGCCTGGGGTGTCAGGGATGACCAGGGAATTGAAAGAGGTGTGCCTGGGGTGTCAGAGGTGTGCCAGGGGGAGTGTCTGAGGGTGTGCCTGGGGAGTGTCAGAGGTGTGCCAGGGGTGTCAGAGGTGGCCTGGAGAGATATCGGAGGTGTGGCTGGGGAGTGTCAGAGATGTGCCTGGAGTGTCAGAGGTGTATCTGGGAGTGTCGGACGTGTGCACCTGGGGTGTCAGAGGTGTGCCTGGGGTGTGAGGTGTGCCTGGGAGTGTCAGGAGGTGTACCTGGGAGTGTAGAAGTGTACCTGGGGTGTCAGAGGTGTGCTGGGGTGTCAGGGTGCACTTGTGTGTCAGAGGTGTGCCCTTGGGTGACTGGGGTGTGCCTGGGAGTGTCTGAGGTGTGCCTGGCAGTGTCTGAGGTGTGCCTGGCAGTGTCTGAGGTGTGCCTGGCAGTGTCAGTGGTGTGCCTGGGGAGTGTCAGCGGTGTGCCTGGGGAGTGTCAGAGGTGTGCCTGGGGAGTGCAGAGGTGTGCCTGGGAATGTCAGAGGTGTGCCTGGGGAGTGTCGGAGGTGTGCCTGGGGTGTGAGGTGTGCCTGGGGTGTCTGAGGTGTGCCTGGCAGTGTCAGTGGTGTGCCTGGGGTGTGAGAGGTGTGCCTGGGGGTGTCTGGGGTGTGCCTGTGGAGTGTCAGGGGTGTGCCTGGGAATGTCAGAGGTGTGCCTGGGAGTGTCAGGAGGTGTGCCTGGGAGTGTCAGAGGTGTGCCTGGGGTGTCAGCTGTGTGCCTGGGGAGTGTCTGAGGTGTGCCTGGGGTGTCAGAGGTGTGCCTGGGGTGTCGGGTGTGCCTGGGGAGTGTGAGAGTGTGCCTGGGGTGTCGGAGGTTTACCTGGCAGTGTCGGAGGTGTGCCTGGCAGTGTCAGCGGTGTGCCTGGGAGTGTCAGAGGTGTACAGGGAATGTCAGTGGAGTGCCTGGGGTGTCAAGGTGTGCCTGGGAGTGTCAGTGGGTACCTGGGAGTGTGTCAGAGATGTGCCTGGAGTGTCAGAGGTGTGCCTGGGAGTGTCAGAGGTGTGCCTGGGGAGTGTCAGAGGTGTGCCTGGGGAGTGTGGGAGGTGTGCCAGGTGTAGAAGTGTGCCTGGGGTGTCGGAGGTGTGCCTGGGGAGTGTCGGAGGTGTGCCTGGAGTGTCAGAGGTGTGCAGGAGTGTCAGAGGTGTGCCTGGGAGTGTCAGGTGTGCCTGGGAGTGTCTGAGGTGTGCCTGGGGGAGTGTCAGGGTTTACCTGGGAGTGTCTGGGGTGTGCCTGGGGTGTCAGGGGGAACCAGGGGAGTGTGTGAGGTGTGCCTGGGGTGTCAGGGGTGTGCCAGAGTGTCAGTGGTGTGCCTGGGGTGTCAGAGGTGTGCCTGGGGTGTCAGGTGTACATGGGTGTCAGGTTGTGCCTGGCAGTGTCAGCGGTGTCCTGGGGTGTCAGAGGTGTGCCTGCAGTGTGAGATGTGCCTAGGGGGTGTCTGGGGTGTGCCAGGGGAGTGTCAGAGGTGTGCCTGGGGGTGTCTGGGGTGTGCCTGGGGAGTGTCTGAGGGTGTGCCTGGGCGTGTCAGAAACCAGGGGAGTGAAAGAGGTGTGCCTGGGGAGTGTCAGAGGTGTGCCAGGGGTGTCTGAGGTGTACATGGGGTGTCAGAGGTGTGCCAGGGAGCGTCAGAATACCTAAGTGTCAGAGGTGTACCTGGGAGTGTCAGAGGTGTACCTAGGGTATCGGAGGTTTACCTGGGAGTGTCAGAGTTGTACCTGGGGAGTGTCGGAGGCGGACCTGGGAGTTGTCAGAGGTGTGCCTGGGGTATCAGAGGTGTACCTGGGAGAGTCAGAGGTGTACCTGGGAATGTCAGGGGTATGCCAGGGAGTGTCAGTGAAGTACCTGGAGTCTCAAGGTGTGCCTGGGAGTATCGGAGGTGTGCTTGGGAATATCAGTGTGCCTGGGAAAATCGGAGGTGTACCTGGGAATATCAGGAGGTGTGCCAGGGGAGTGTCAGAGTGCTGGGAGTCTGAGGTGAACCAGGGGTGTCAGAAGGTACCTGGGGTGTCAGAGGTGCACCAGGGGTGTCAGTGAGGGTACCAGTCTCAAGGTGTGCCTGGGGATTATCAGAGGTGTGCCTGGGAATATCGGAGGTGTGGCTGGGAGTGTGAGATGTACCTGGGAGTGTCAGAGGGTGTATGGGAGTGGGACGTGTGCCTGGGAGTGTCAGAGGTGTGTCCTGGGAGTGTCAGGTGTGCCTGGGGTGTGAAGTGTGGGAGTGTCGGAGGTGTGCCTGGCAGTGTCGGAGGTGTGCCTGGCAGTGTCAGCGGTGTGCCTGGGAGTGTCAGAGGTGTACAAGAATGTCAGTGGGTACCTGGGGAGTGTCAAGGTGTGCCTGGGGAGTGTCAGTGGGTGCCTGGGGTGTCAGAGATGTGCGCAAGTGTCAGAGGTGTGTCTGGGAGTGTCTGAGGTGTGCCTGGGGTGTCAGAGGTGTGCCTGGGAGTGTCAGGGTGCAATTGGGGTGTCTGAGGTGCCTGGAAGTGTCTGAGGGTGTGCCTGGCAGTGTCAGCAGTGTGCCTGGGGAGTGTCAGCGGTGTACCTGGGAGTGTTGGGGGTGTATCAGGGAGTGACAGAGGGTACCTGGGAGTGTCAGAGGTGTGCCTGGGGGTGAGAGAAGTGTGCCTGGGGTGTCTGCGGTGTGCCTGGGAGTGTCAGGGTGTGCCTGGGGTGTCAGGGGGTGCAGGGAGTGTCAGTGGGTGCCTGGGAGTGTTAGAGGTGTGCCTGGGGAGTGTCAAGGTGTGCCTGGGGTGTCAGAGGTGTATCTGGGAGTGTCGGACGTGTGCCTGGGAGTGTCAAGGTGTGCCAGGGAATGTCAGTGGAGTACCTGGGGTGTCAGGGGTGTGCCTGGGGTGTCAGGGGTGTGCCTGGGGTGTCAGAGGTGTACCTGGGAGTGTCAGAGGTGTGCTTGGGGAGTGTCAGAGGTGTGCCTGGGGTGTCAGCGGTGTGCCTGGGAGTGTCTGGTGTGCCTGGGGTGTCAGAGGGTGCTGGGAGTGTCAGGGGTGCACTTGGGAGTGTCAGAGAGTGCACCTTGGGTGACTGGGGTGTGCCTGGGAGTGTCTGGGGTGTGTCCTGGCAGTGTCTGAGTGTGCCGGGCAGTGTCTGATGTGGCCCTGGCAGTGTCAGCGGTGCCTGGGAGTGTCAGCGGTGTGCCTGGAGTGTTGGAGCGTGTATCAGGGAGTGACAGGGGGTACTAGAGTGTCAGAGGTGGACCTGGGGAGTGTCAGGGTGTACTTGGGGAGTGTCAGAGGTGTGCCTGGGGTGTCAGCTGTGTGCCGGAGTGTCTGAGGTGTGCCTGGGAGTGTCAGAGGTGTCTGGGAGTGTGGAGGTGTGCCTGGGGGTGTGAGAGGTGTGCCTGGGGAGTGTCGGAGGTGTGCCTGGCAGTGTCAGGTGTGCCTGGCAGTGTGCAGCGGTGTGCCTGGAGTGTCAGAGGTGTACAATGGAATGTCAGTGGAGTGCCTGGAGTGTCAGGTGTGCCTGGGGAGTGTCAGTGGAGTGCCTGGGGTGTCAGAGGTGTGCCTGGGAGTGTCAGAGGTGTCTGGGAGTGTCTGGGGTGTGCCTGGGGAGTGTCAGTGGTGTGCCTGGGAGTGTCAGAGGTGTGCCTGGGGAGTGTCAGGTGTGCATGGGTGTCAGGGTTTTACTGGCAGTGTCAGCGGTGTCCCTGGGAGTGTCAGAGGTGTACCTGCGAGTGTGAGAGGTGTGCCTGGAAGTGTCTGGGGTGTGCCAGGGAGTGTCAGAGGTGTGCCTGGGAGTGTCTGAGGTGTGCCTGGGGTGTCTGGGGTGTGCCTGGGCGTGTCAGAAAACCAGGGGGTGAAAGGGTGTGCCTGGGAGTGTCAGGGTGTGCCAGGGAGTGTCTGGGGTGTGCATGGGAGTGTCAGAGGTGTGCAGGGAGCGTCAGGAGGGCCACCTAGGAGTGTCAGAGGTGTACCTGGGAGTGTCAGAGGTGTGCCTAGGAGTATCGGAGGTTTACCTGGGAGTGTCAGGGTTGTACTGGAGTGTCGGAGGCGGACCTGGAGTGTCAGAGGTGTGCCTGGGGTATCAGAGGTGTGCCTGGGAGAGTCAGGGTGTACCTGGGAATGTCAGGGGTATGCAGAGTGTCAGTGAAGTGCCTGGGAGTCTCAAAGGTGTGCCAGGAGTATCAGAGGTGTGCCTGGGAATATCGGAGGTGTGCCTGGGAAAATCAGGTGTGCCTGGGAATATCAGGAGGTGTACCAGGGAGTGTCAGAGGTGTGCCTGGGGAGTCTCAGAGGTGAACCAGGGAGTGTCAGAGGAGTACCTGGGAGTGTCAGAGGTGCACCAGAGTGTCAGTGAGAGTACCTGGGAGTCTCAAGGTGTGCCTGGGGAGTATCAGAGGTGTACCTGGGAATATCGGAGGTGTGGCTGGGGAGTGTCAGAGATGTGCCTGGGAGTGTCAGAGGTGTGTCTGGGAGTGTCAGACGTGTGCCTGGGGTGTCAGAGGTGTGCCTGGGGTGTCGGAGGTGTGCCTGGGAGTGTGAGATGTACCTGGGTGTCGGAGGTGTGCCTGGCAGTGTCGGAGGTGTGCCTGGCAGTGTCAGCGGTGTGCCTGGGGTGAGAGGTGGCTGGGGAGATGTCAGTGGAGTGCCTGGGAGTGTCAAGGTGTGCCTGGGGTGTCAGTGGAGTGCCTGGGGTGTCAGAGATGTGCCTGGGGTGTCAGAGTGTGTCTGGGGTGTCTGGGTGTGCCTGGAGTGTCAGAGGTGTGCCTGGGGTGTCAGGGTGCAGTGGGGTGTCTGGGGTGTGCCTGGGAAGTGTCTGGGGTGTGCCTGGCGGTGTCAGCGGTGTGCCTGGGAGTGTCGCGGTGTGCCTGGGAGTGTTAGAGGTTGTCAGGGAGTGACAGAGGTGCCTGGGTGTCAGAGGTGTGCCTGGGGTGAGAGAGTGTGCCTGGGGTGTCTGCGGTGTGCCTGGGGTGTCAGGGTGCTGGGGTGTGGGGGTGTGCCAGGGGAGTGTCAGTGGGGCACCTGAGTGTTAGAGGTGTGCCTGGGGAGTGTCAGAGGGTGTGCCTGGGGAGTGTCAGAGGTGTGTCTGGGGAGTGTCGGACGTGTGCCTGGGAATTGTCAAGGTGTGCCAGGGGTGTCAGTGGAGTGCCTGGGGTGTCAGAGATGTGCCTGGGGTGTCAGAGGTGTATCAGGGTGTCTGTGAGGTGTGCCTGGGGTGTCAGTGGTGTGCCTGGGAGTGTCAGAGGTGTGCCTGGGAGTGTCAGGAGGTGTGCATGGAGTGTCAGGTTGTCTGGCAGTGTCAGCGGTGTCCTGGGGTGTGAGGTGTGCCTGCGAGTGTGGGGGAGGTGCACAAGTGTCTGGGGTGTGCCAGGGGTGTCAGAGGTGTGCCTGGGGAGTGTCTGGGGTGTGCCTGGGGAGTGTCTGGGGTGTGCCTGGGCGTGTCAGGGAAAGCCAGGGGAGTGAAAGAGGTGTACCTGGGTGTCAGGGTGTGCCAAGGAGTGTCTGGGGTGTGCATGGGAGTGTCAGAGGTGTGCCAGGGGAGCGTCAGAGAATGCCTGGGGTGTCAGAGGTGTACCTGGGGAGTGTCAGAGGTGTGCCTAGGGGTATCGGAGGTTTACCTGGGAGTGTCGGGTTGTGCCTGGGAGTGTCGGAGGCGGACCTGGGAGTGTCAGAGGTGTACCTGAGAATTATCAGAGGTGTGCCTGGGAGGTCAGAGTTTAGGAATGTGGGGGTATGCAGGGAGTGTCAGTGAGAGTACCTGGGAGTCTCAAAGGTTGCCTGGGGTATCAGGTGTGCTTGGGGATATCGGAGGTGTGCCTGGGAAAATCGGAGGTGCCTGGGAATATCAGGTGTGCCAGGGAGTGTCAGAGGTGTGCCTGGGAGTCTCAGAGGTGAACCAGGGGTGTAGAGGTACCTGGGAGTGTCAGAGGTGCCAGGGTGGTGAAGTGCCTGGGGTCTCAAGGTGTGCCTGGGAGTGTCAGAGGTGTGCCTGGGAATATCAGGAGGTGTGGCTGGGAGTGTCAGAGATGTGCCTGGGAGTGTCAGAGGTGTATCTGGGAGTGTCGGACGTGTGCCTGGGAGTGTCAGAGGTGTGCCTGGGGTGTCGGAGGTGTGCCTGGGGTGTGAGAAGTGTGCCTGGGGAGTGTGGAGGTGTGCCTGCAGTGTCGGAGTGTGCCTGGCAGTGTCAGCGGTGGCCTGGAGGTGTCAGAGGTGTGCAAGGGAATGTCAGTGGGTGCCTGGGAGTGTCAAGGTGTGCCTGGGGAGTGTCAGTGGGTGCCTGGGAGTGTCAGAGATGTGCCTGGTGTCAGGGTGTGTCTGGGAGTGTCTGGGGTGTGCCGGTGTCAGAGGTGTGCCTGGGGTGTCAGAGGGTGCAGTGGGGAGTGTCTGAGGTGTGGAAGTGTCTGAGGGTGTGCCTGGCGGTGTCAGCAGGGTGTGCCTGGGGTGTCAGCGGTGTGCCTGGGGTGTTAGGGTGTATCAGGGGTGACAGAGGGAGTGCCTAGGAGTGTCAGGGGTGTGCCTGGAGTGAGAGTGTGCCTGGGAGTGTCTGCGGTGACTGGGAGTGTCAGGGTGTGCCTGGGGTGTGGGGTGTGCCAGGGAGTGTCAGTGGAGTGCCTGGGGTGTTGGGGTGCCTGGGGAGTGTCAGAGGTGTGCCTGGGGAGTGTCAGAGGTGTATCTGGGAGTGTCGGACGTGTGCCTGGGGTGTAAGGTGTGCCAGGGAATGTCAGTGGAGTGCCTGGGGTGTGCCTGGGGGTGTCAGGGTGTGCCTGAGGGTGTCAGAGGTGTGCCTGGGTGTCAGGGGTGTGCCGTTGTCAGAGTTGTACCTGGAGTGTCAGCGGTGTGCCTGGGAGTGTCTGAGGTGTGCCAGTGTGGGGGTGTGCCAGGGAGTGTCAGGGGTGCACTTGGGGTGTCAGAGATGCCCTTGGGTGACTGAGGTGTGCTGGGGGAGTGTCTGAGGTGTGCCTGGCAGTGTCTGAAGTGTGCCGGGCAGTGTTTGATGTGGCTGGCAGTGTCAGCAGGTGTGCCTGGGAGTGTCAGCGGTGTGCCTGGGTGTGGACGTGTATCAGGGGAGTGACAGAGGGAGTGCCTGGGGTGTCAGAGGCCTGGGAGTGTCAGAGGTGTGCCTGGGGTGTCAGCTGTGTGCCTGGGAGTGTCTGAGGGTGCCTGGGTGTGTGGGGTGTGCCTGGGGTGTCGGGTGTGCCTGGGGTGTCAGAGTGTGCCTGGGGAGTGTCAGGTGTGCCTGGCAGTGTCAGGGTGTGCCTGGCAGTGTCAGCGGTGTGCCTGGGAGTGTCAGGGTGTGCTGTGGAATGTCGGTGGAGTGCCTGGGAGTGTCAAAGGTGTGGGAGGTTTAGAGTGTGTCTAGGGGTGTCAGAGGTGTGCCTGGGGTGTCAGAGGTGCACTTGGGGAGTGTCTGGTGTGCCTGGAGGTGTCTGAGGTGTGCCTGGGAGTGTCAGCGGTGTGCCTGGGGTGTCAGCGGTGTGCCTGGGGTGTTGGGGTGTATCAGGGAGTGACAGGGGTGCCTAGGAGTGTGGGGTGTGCAGGAGTGAGGTGTGCCTGGGTGTCTGCGGTGTGCCTGGGGAGTGTCAGAGGTGTGCCTGGGGAGTGTCAGGGGTGTGCAGGGGTGTCAGTGGAGCCTGGGGTGTGCAGAGGTGTGCCTGGGGTGTCAGAGGGTGTGCCTGGGAGTGTCAGAGGGTGTATCTGGGAGTGTCGGACGTGTGCCTGGGGTGTTAGAGGTGTGCCAGGGAATGTCAGTGGTGTGCCTGGGGTGTCAGGAGGTGTGCCTGGGGTGTCTGAGGTGTACCTGGGGTGTCAGAGGTGTGCCTGGGAGTGTCAGTGTGCCTGGGAGTGTCAGTGGTGTACCTGGGGTGTCAGAGATGTGACTGTGAGGTGTCAGAGGTGTGCCTGGAGTATCTGAGGTGTACCTGGGAGTGTCAGAGGTGTTCCTGGGAGTGTCAGGGTGTGCCTGGGAGTGTCAGGGGTGGCACTGGGAGTGTCAGAGGTGTGCCTGGGGTGTCTGGGGTGTGTGCCTGGGAGTGTCAGAGGTGTGCAGGGAGTGTCTGAGGTGTGCCTGGGGTGTGGTGTGGTGTGCCTGGGGAGTGTCAGAGGTGTGCCTGGGGTGTGGAGGTGTGCCTGGGTGTCAGATGTGTACCAGGGTGTGTCAGGGGTGCCTGGGGTGGCACAAGTGTACCTGGAGTGTCAGAGTGCCTGGGAGTGTCAGAGGTGTGCCTGGGAGTGTCAGAGGTGTGCCTGGGAGTATCAGAGGTGTACCTGGGAGTGTCAAGGGTGTAGCTGGGGAGTGTCAGAGGGTGTGCCTGGAGTGTCAGAGGTGTGCCTGGGAGTGTCAGGGGGTGCCTGGGGTGTCAGAGGTGTGCAGGGTGTCAATGAGTACCTGGGTGTCAGAGGTGTGCCTGGGGTGTCTGGGGTGTACCTGGGGAGTGTCAGAGGTGTGCCTGGGAGTGTCTGGGGTGTGCCTGGGGTGTCAGAGGTGTGCCTGGGGTGTCTGAGGTGTGCCTGGGGGTGTCTGGGGTGGCAGGGGTGTCAGGGGGTGTGCCTGGGAGTGTCTGGGGTGTGCCTGGGGGTGTCAGGGAGTGCCTGGGGAGTGTCAGAGGTGTCCTCAGGTGTCAGGGGGTACCTGGAAGTGTCTGGTGTGCCTGGAGTGTCAGAGGTGTGCCTGGGAGTTTCAGAGGTGTGACTGGGAGTGTCAGAGGTGTGCCTGGGTGTCAGAGGTGTGCCTGGTGTCTGGGGTGCTGGGAGTGTCAGGGGTGTGCCAGGGGTGTCAAGGAGAACCAGGGGTGTGGGGTGTGCCTGGAGTGTCAGAGGTGTGCCTGGGGAGTGTCAGAGGTGTGCCTGGAGGTGTCAGACGTGAACCAGGGTGTCAGAGGGTGCCTGGGAGTTTCAGGGGTGTGCCTGGGGTGTCAGAAGGTTTTGTGGACGTTTGGCATATATGATCCTTAAGGCAGGTTAGCTCTTATCATGACATTCATGAGGTGTGCCTGGGAGTGTCTGACGGTGTGCCTGGGGTCTGCGGTGTGCCTGGGATTGTCAGAGTGTACCAGAGTGTTAGGGTGTGCCAGGGGTGTCAGAGAATGCCTAGGGGGTGTCAGAGGTGTGCCTGGGGAGTCTCAGAGGGTGTACCTGGGACTATCGGAGGTTTGCAGTGTCAGGGTTTGCCTGGGGTGTCGGAGGTGTGCCTGGGGCGTGAGAGGTGTGCCTGGGAGTGTCGGAGGTGTGCCTGGAGGTGTCGGAGGTGTGCCTGGGGGTGTCAGAGGTGTGCCTGGGAGTGTCAGAGGTGTGCCTGGGAGTGTCAGCAGGTGCCTGGGAGCGTCTGAGGTGGCCTGGGGAGTATCGGAGGTGTGCTAAGAGTGTCAGAGGTGTGCCTGGGGTGAGAGTGTGCCTGGGGTGTCAGAGGTGTACCTAGGGTATCAGGTTTACCTTGGGTGTCAGATTTGGCACACAGAGGTGTCGGGGCCTGGGGGGTGTCAAAGGGTGACCAGAGATATCATGGTGCCAGGGAGTGTCGGAGGTGGCCTGGGAGTGTGAAAGTGTGCCGGGAGTGTCTGGGGTGTGCCTGGGGAGTGTCTGGGGTGTGCCTGGGGAGTGTCAAGGTGTGCCTGGGGAGTGTCAAGGTGTGCCTGGGGTGTCAGGGGCAGGGAGTGTCAGTGGAGTGCCAGTGTCAGAGGTGTGCCTGGGGTGTCGGACGTGTGCCTGGGAGTGTCTGAGGTGTACCTGGGGTGTCAGGGAGAACCAGGGTAAAAAAGTGTGCCTGGGAGAGTCAGGGTGTGGAGGGGAGTGTCTGGGGTGTGGCAGGAGGTGTACCAGGGAGTGTCAGAGGAATACATGGAAGTGTCAGAGTTGTACCTGGGGTGTCAGAGAGTGCCTAGGGTATCGGAGTTTACCTGGGAGTGTCAGGGGTGTGCCAGGAGTGTCAGTTAGTGCAGGAGTCTCAAGGGTGTGCCTGGGAGTGTCGGAGGTGTACCTGTGAATATCGGAGGTGTGCCTGGGAATATCGGAGGTGTGCCTGGGAGTGTCAGAGGTGTGCCTGGGAGTGTCAGCGGTGTGCCTGGGGAGTGTCTGGGGGTACCTGGGGTGTCAGAGGTGTGCCTGGGAGTGTCAGGTGTGCCTGGGAGTGTCAGAGATGCCTTGGGTGACTGAGGGTGTGCCTGGGGTGTCTGAGGTGTGCCTGGGGTGTCTGAGGTGTACTGGGCAGTGTTTGATGTGTGCCTGGCAGTGTCAGCGGTGTGCCTGGGGTGTCAGCAGGGTGTGCCTGGGAGTGGGCGTGTATCAGGGGAGTGACAGAGGTGCCTGGGGTGTCAGAGGTGTGCCTGGGGTGTGTGGGGTGTGCTTGGGGTGTCAGGGGTGCCTGGGGAGTGTCAGCTGTGTACCTGGGGAGTGTCTGAGGTGTGCCTGGGGAGTGTCAGAGGTGTGCCTGGGGAGTGTCGGAGGTGTGCCTGGGTGTGAGAAGTTTACCTGGGAGTGTCGGAGGTGTACCTGGCAGTGTCGGAGGTGTGCCTGGCAGTGTCAGCGGTGTGCCTAGGGTTGTCAGGGTGTGCAATGGAATGTCAGTGGGTGCCTGGGGAGTGTCGAGAGTGTGCCTGGGGAGTGTGGAGGTGTGCCTGGGAGTGTCAGTGGGTGCCATGTCAGAGATGTGCTGGAGTGTCAGAGTGTTCTGGGGTGTGTCTGGGGTGTGCCTGGGTGTCAGAGGTGTGCCTGGGGAGTGTCAGGAGGTGCACTTGGGGTGTCTGGGGTGTGCCTGGGTGTCTGGTGTGCCTGGCAGTGTCAGCGGTGTGCCTGGAGTGTCAGCGGTGTGCCTGGGAGTGTTAGAGGTGTATCAGGGGAGTGACAGAGGAGTGCCTGGGGTGTCAGAGGTGTGCCTGGGAGTGAGAGGGTGTGCCTGGGGTGTCTGCGGTGTGCCTGGGAGTGTCAGGGGTGTGCCTGGGGTGTCAGGGGGTGTGCCAGGGGTGTCGAGTGGGTACCTGGGGTGTTGGGGTGTGCCTGGGGTGTCAGAGGTGTGCCTGGGGAGTGTCAGAGGTGTGTCTGGGGGTGTCGGACGTGTACCTGGGAGTGTCAGAGGTGTGCCAGAATGTCAGTGGAGTGGGGTGTCAGGGGTGTGCAAGTGTGATGGTGTACCTGGGGTGTCAGGGTGTGCCTGGTAATATCGGAGGTGTGCCTGGGGAGTATCAGTGGTGTGCCTGGGGTGTCAGAGAGTGTGACTGTGAGTGTCAGAGGTGTGCCTGGGGTGTCTGAGGTGTACCTGGGAGTGTCGGAGGTGTTCCTGGGAGTGTCAGGGTGTGCCTGGGAGTGTCAGAGGTGTACCTGGGAGTGTCAGAGTGTGCCTGGGAGTGTCTGAGTGTGCCTGGGAGTGTCAGAGGGTGTGCTTGGGAGTGTCTGAGGAGGTGTGCCTGGGGTGTCAGTGTGTGCCTGGGGAGTGTCAGAGGTGTGCCTGGGGTGTCAGCGGTGTGCCTGGGGTGTTAGACGTGTATCAGGGGAGTGACAGAGGCGTACCTAGGGGTGTCAGAGGTGTGCCTGGGGGTGTCAGAGGTGTGCTTGGGGTGTCAGAGGTGTGCCTGGGGGTGTCAGCTGTGTGCCTGGGGTGTCTGAGGTGTGTGCTGGGGTGTCAGAGGTGTGCCTGGGGTGTCGGAGGTGTGCCTGGGGAGTGTGAGAAGTTTACCTGGGAGTGTCAGGTGTACCTGGCAGTGTCGGAGGTGTACCTGGCAGTGTCAGCGGTGTGCCTGGGAGTGTCAGAGGTGTACAATGGAATGTCAGTGGAGTGCCTAGGTGTCGAGTGTGCCTGGGAGTGTCAGAGGTGTACCTGGGAGTGTCAGTGGAGTACCTGGGAGTGTCAGAGATGTGCCTGGGGTGTCAGGGTGTATCTGGGAGTGTCTGAGGTGTGCCTGGGGTGTCAGAGGTGTGCCTGGGGTGTCAGAGGTGCACTTGGGGAGTGTCTGAGGTGTGCCTGGAAGTGTCTGAGGTGTGCCTGGCAGTGTCAGCGGTGTGCCTGGAGTGTCAGCGGTGTGCCTGGGGAGTGTTAGAGGTGTATCAGGGGAGTGACAGGGTACCTAGGAGTGTCAGAGGTGTGCCTGGGGTGAGAGAAGTGTGCCTGGGGAGTGTCTGCGGTGTGCCTGGGAGTGTCAGTGTGCCTGGGGTGTCAGGGGTGTACCAGGGGGTGTCAGTGGTGCCTGGGGTGGGGGTGTGCCTGGGGTGTCAGAGGTGTACCTGGGAGTGTCAGAGGTGTATCTGGGAGTGTCGGACGTGTGCCAGTGTCAGAGGTGTACCAGGATGTCAGTGGGTGCCTGGGAGTGTCAGGGTGTGCCTGGGAGTGTCTGATGGTGTGCCTGGGGGTGTCAGGAGGTGTGCCTGGTAGTATCAGGTGTACCTGGGAGTATCAGTGGTGTGCCTGGGAGTGTCAGAGATGTGACTGTGAGTGTCAGAGGTGTGCCTGGGGGTATCTGGGGTGTGCCTGGGGTGTCGGAGGTGTTCCTGGGAGTGTCAGGGTGTGCCTGGGAGTGTCAGGGTGTGCCGGTGTCAAGTGCACCTGGGGAGTGTCTGAGGTGTGCCTGGGGAGTGTCAGAGGTGTGCTTGGGGAGTGTCTGGGGTGTGCCCTGGAGTATCAGTGGTGTGCCTCGGAGTGTCAGGGGTGTGCCTGGGAGTGTCAAGTGTGCCTGGGGTGTCAGATGTGTAACAAGGTGTGTCAGAGGTGTGCCTGGGGTGGCACAGGTGAACCAGGGAGTGTCAGAGGAGTACCTGGGGTGTCAGAGGTGTGCCTGGGGTATCAGGGGTGTGCCTGGGGAGCATCAGAGGTTGTACCTGGGAGTGTCAAGGGTGTAACTGGGAGTGTCAGAGGTGTACCTGGGAGTGTCAGGGTGTGCCTGGGAGTGTCAGGGGTGCCTGGGAGTGTCAGAGGTGTGCCTGGGATCAATGAGTACCTAGTGTCAGAGGATTGCCTGGGAGTTTCTGAGGGTGAACCTGGGAGTGTCAGAGGTGTGTGGGGAGTGTCTGAGTGGCTGGGTGTCAGGGTTGCTGGGAGTTGTCAGGTGTGAGCTGAGTGTCAGGGAGGAACCAGAGTGTGGGAGCTGTGAGGGAATGTCAGGAGGGTGTGGCTGGGAGTGTCAGGAGGTGTGCCTGGGGTGTCAGGAGGTGCACCTGGGAGTGTCTGAGGCGTGCTGGGGAGTGTCTGAGGGGTGTGCCTGGGAGGTGTCTGGAGTGTGCCTGGGGTGTGTCTGAGATGTGCCTGGAGTGTCTGGGGTGTGCCTGGAGTGTCAGGGTGTGCCTGGGGTGTCTGGGGGTGTGCCTGGGGTGTCAGGGGTGTGCCTGGGTGTCAGAGGTGCCTCGAGGTGTCAGGGGGTACCTGGAAGTGTCTGAGGTGTGCCTGGAGAGTCAGAGGTGTACCTGGGAGTTCAGAGGTGTAACTGGATTGTCAGGGGTGTAACTGGGAGTGTCAGAGGTGCCTGGGGTGTCAGAGGTGCAAGTGTCTGGGGTTTGCCTGGTGTCTGAGGTGTACCTGGTGTCAAGGAGAACCAGGGGTGTGGAGGTGTGCCTGGGGAGTGTCAGAGGTGTACCTGGGAGTGTCAGAGGTGTACCTGGGAGTGTCAGACGTGAACCAAGGAGTGTCAGAGGAGTACCTGGGAGTTTCAGAGGTGTACCTGGGAGTGTCAGAAGGTTTTGTGGACGTTTGAGCGTAATATGAATCCTTAAGGTTTTCAGGTTAGCCTTTATCATGACCATTACATGAGGTGTACCTGGGAGTATCTGCGGTGTACCTGGGAGTGTCTGCGGTGTACCTGGGAGTGTCAGAGGTGCCTGATGTCAGAGGTGTACCTGGGAGTGTTAGGGGTGTACCAGAGAGTGTCAGAGGAATACCTAGGAGTGTCAGAGGTGTACCTGGGAGTCTCAGAGGTGTACCTAGGACTATCGGAGGTTTACCTTGGAGTGTCGGAGTTGTACCTGGGAGTGTCGGAGGTGTGCCTGGGAGCGTGAGAAGTGTACCTGGGAGTGTCGGAGGTGTGCCTGAAGTGTCGGAGGTGTACCTGGGGTGTCAGAGGTGTGCTTGGGGAGTGTCAGAGGTGTACCTGGGAGGTCAGCGGTGTGCCTGGGAGCGTCTGAGGTGTACCTGGGAGTATCGGAGGTGTGCCTGGGAGTGTCAGAGGTGTACCTGGGAGTGTCAGAGGTGTACCTGGGAGTGTCAGAGGTGTACTGTAGGGAGTATCGGAGGTTTACCTTGGAGTGTCGGGTTGTACCTGGGAGTGTCGGAGGCGGACCTGGGAGTGTCAGAGGTGTACCTGGGAATATCATAGGTATACTAGGGAGGTCAGTGAAGTACCTGGGAGTCTCAAGGTGTACCTGGGGGTATCGGAGGTGACTTGGGAATATCGGAGGTGTACCTGGGAATATCGGAGGTGTACCAGGGAGTGTCAGAGGTACCTGGGAGTGTCGGAGGTGTACCTGGGAGGTGTGAGAAGTGGCACCTGGGAGTGTCTGGGGTGTGACTTGGGAGTCTGAGGTACCTGGGAGGTCAAGGTGTACCTGGGAGGTCAAGGTGTACCTGGGAGTGTCAGGGGTGCACCAGGAGTGTCAGTGGAGTACCTGGGAGGTCAGAGGTGTACCTGGGAGGTCGGAGGTGTACCTGGAGTGTCTGAGGTGTACCTGGGAGGTCAGGGGAGAACCAGGGTAAAAAAGAGGTGTACCTGGGAGAGTCAGAGGTGTAAGGGGAGTGTCTGAGGTGTACATGGGAGTGGCAGAGGTACCAGGGAGTGTCAGAGGAATACATAGGAGTGTCAGAGTTGTACCTGGGAGTGTCAGAGGTGTACCTAGGAGTATCGGAGGTTTATCTGGGAGTGTCAGGGGTGTGCCAAGGAGTGTCAGTTGAGTACCTGGGTGTCTCAAAGGTGTACCTGGGAGTATCGGAGGTGTACCTGTGAATATCGGAGGTGTACCTGGGAATATCGGAGGTGTACCAGGGAGTGTCAGAAAAGTACCTGGGAGTCTCAGAGGTGAACCAGGAGTGTCAGAGGAGTACCTGGGAGTGTCAGAGGTACTTGGGAGTATCGGAGGTGTACCTAGGAGTATCAGAGGTGTACCTGGGAGTGTACCAAACCTAACTCCAACCTAACCTAACCTAACCTAACCTAATCTAAACTTTAACACTGAAAATCAGTGTTCTGAAAATAAATTAAGAGTTTTCCGTGAAAAGAAGAAAAAAAGTAAAATACATTGGTTTTTATCTGAAACTGAGTGTTTTTCGTGAAATGGTAAAACTAACTAGTCACTTAATTCCAACCTAACCTGACCTAGGTTAGGTTAGGTTAGGTTAGGTTAGGTTAGGTTAGGTTAGGTTAGGGTTGGGCTGGGATGGGTTAGGAAGGTTAGTTAGGTTAGGTTAGGTTAGGTATTTTAGTTAGTTTTACTATTTTTCACGAAAAAACTCAGTTTTAGATGAAAACCAATGTATTTTACTTATTTTTATCTTCTTTCACGGAAAATGCTTTTAATTTTTCACTGATATTCAGTGTTAGAGGTTAGGTTAGGTTAGGTTAGGTTAGGTTAGGTTAGGTTAGGTTAGGTTAGGTTTGGTGGGTTAGGTTAGGTTAGGTTAGGGTTAGGTAGGTTAGGTTAGGTTAGGTTAGGTTGGGTTAGGTAGAGGTTAGGTTAGGTTAGTGGTTATGAATTTTAGTTAGTTTTACTTTTCACGAAAATACTCACGGAAATCGTTGAATTTCCTTACAAAAACACTTTTAGTTAGTTGTACATATTTTCAAACATGTGCCGTGTTTTCTTTGAAGAACTCTGTTTTGAAGTTAGTTTACTTTTTCACGATTAGGTTAGGTTAGTTAGGTTAGGTTAGGTTAGGTTAGGTTAGGATAGGTTAGGTTAGTTTAGGTTAGGTTAGGTAAATTTAGTTAGTTTTACTTCATTTCAAGAAAAACACTCAGTTTTAGATAAAAACCAATGTATTTTACTTATTTTTATCTGCTTTATGGTTAAGACTCCCAGGTACATCTCTGATACCCCAGGTACACCTCTGACACTCCCAGGCACACCTCCGATACTCTGCGACCTCACCCCTGGTACACCTATGACATACTCAGGCACACACTGTAGACTGCTGGCACTCCCAGGCACACCCTTTCCTCCCTGGTTCTCCCCGACTTCCAGGTACACCTCAGACACTCCCAGGAACACTCAGACTTCCCAGGCACCTCTGATACTCCCAGGTACACCTCAGACACCCCAGGCACACCTCTCAGACTCTCAGGCACACCTCCTCACCTCCCAGCCCCTGACACCCCCGGTATCTTCTGCATCTCCTGGCTCACCAGACATCTCTGAAACACCCAGGCACACTCTGACATTCTCAGCACACCTCTGACTAGCACTGCTGACCCAGGCACTCACTGACATCCCCTGGCACTCCCAGGCAGCACATCCCAGGCATTCTCTTTCCTCACACCTCAGGCACCTCTGACACTCCCAGGTACTCCTCTGTCACTCTGACACACCTTTCACCACCCCAGGCACTTCGTGACACCCTAGGTACACCGCTGACACTGGCAGGTACACTCTGTGACACTGCCAGGTACCTCTGACACTCCTTTACTCCCAGGCACTCAGCACCTTCTGGCCTCGACACTCCCAGGCCACTTCACACTGCAGGCAGTTCTCTGACACCTCCCAGGTAAACCTCTGACACTCGCAGGTACACTAACCTGAGGCAGTCTCTGACACTTCCAGGTACACTCTGATCATTCCTCAGACACTTCCCAGGCACATCCTGACACCAGGTACACTCTCGACACTCCCAAGCATCTCTGACACTCCCAGGCACATCTCTGACATTTCAGGTACACCTCTCACTGCAGGTACACCTGAACCTGAGGCCTGACACTCCCAGGCTTGACAGGTGCTTACCTCAGGCACATTCTCCAGGTACAGACACTCCCAGGCACACATCATGACATCCTTCTGATCACTAGGTATTCTCAGACATTCTCCCCTGTTATTCCCCTGGGTTAGGTTGGTTAGGTTAGGTTAGGTTAGGATAGGTTAGGTTAGTTTAGGTTAGGTTAGGTAAGAATTTTAGTTAGTTTTACTTCATTCAAGAAAAACACTCAGTTTAGATAAAACCAATGTATTTTACTTATTTTATCTGCTTTCACTAAATGCTTAATTTCATTTCAAAACACTGATTTTCAGTGTTAGAGGTTAGGTGAGGTTAGGTTGGGTTTGGTACACTCCCAGGTACACCTCTGATACTCCCAGGTACACCTCTGACACTCCCAGGTACACCTCCGATACTCCCAAGTGCACCTCTGACACTCCTGGTACACCTATGACCTCCCAGGTACACCTCAGACACTCCTGGTACACCTCTGACACTCCCAGGTACACCTCTTTCCTCCCTGGTTCTCCCCTGACTCTCCCAGGTACACCTCAGACACTCCCAGGAACACCTCAGACACTCCCAGGTACACCTCTGACCTCCCAGGTACCTCAGACACTCCTAGGTACACCTCTCAGACTCTCAGGTACACCTCTCACACTCACAGGTTCTCCTGTGACACTCAGCCTTCTCTGACACTCCCGGGTTCACCTCAGACACTCCCAGGTACACCTTAGAAACACCCAGGTACACCTTTGACATTCCCAGGCACACCTCTGACCTCCAAGGTACACCGCTGACACTGCCAGGTACACCTCTGACACTCCATGTATACCTCCGACACTCCCAGGTACACCTCTGACCTCCCGTACTCAATGACCTCCCAGGTACACCTTTGACACTCCAGGTACTCCACTGGCACTCCTGGTACACCCCTGACACTCCCAGGTACACCTCTGACACTCCCAGGTACACCAGAACACTCCCAGGTACTCTTCTCACACTCTCAGGTACACCTCTGGCCTCCTAGGTACTCCTCTGTCCTTCCCTGATACACCTCTAACACTCCCAGGTACACCGGTGACACTCAGGTACACCGCTGACACTGGCAGGTACACTTCAGACACTGCCAGGTACACCTCCGACCTCCCAGGTACACCCAGACACTCCCAGGTACACCCCCAGACACTCCCAGGTACACTTCTCACACTCTTGATACACCTCTGACACTCCCAGGTAAACCTCCGACACTCTGCAGGTCCACCTCTGGAACTCCGAGGTACATCTCTGACACTCCCAGGTACACCTCTGACCTCCCAGGTACACCTCTGACCTCCCAGGTACACCTCCGATGCTCCCAGGTACACCTCAGACACTCCCAGGTACACCGCTGACCTCCCAGGTACACCTCGGCCTCCCAAGTACACCTCTGACACTCCCAGGTACACCTCCGACACTCCCAGGTACACCTCTGACACTCGCAGGTACACCTCTGGAACTCCGAGGTACATCTCTGAACTCCAGGTACACCTCTGACACTCCCAGGTACACCTCTGACCTCCCAGGTACACCTCCGATACTCCCAGGTACACCTCAGACACTCCAAGGTAGCTGACCTCCCAGGTTTCCTCTGACACTCCTGGTACACCTCTGCCTCCCAGGTACACCTCAGACCTCCCCTTACACTGAGCACTCCCAGAGGTGTGCCTGGGAGTCTGAGGTGCTACCTGAATATCTGATGCGCAGGGAGTGTACCTGGGAGGCCTGGAGTGTGAATTGCAGAAATCGGGAAAGGTGTCGAGGTAACACCTGGGAGTGTCGAAGGTACTGGGAGATCGGAGGTTTAACGTGGAGTGTCGGGTTATATCTGGGAGTGTCAGAGCTGAACCTGGAGTGTCAGAGGTATACCTGGGAATATCATAGGTATGCCAGGGGTGTCAGTTAAGTACCTGGGAGTCTCAAGGTGTACCTGGGGTATCGGAGGTACTTGGAATATCGGAGGTGTACCTGGGAATATCAGAGGTGTGCTAGGGGTGTCAGAGGTGTACCTGGGAGTGTCGGGCTGTACCTGGGGGTGTGAAGTGCCTGGGAGTGTCTGGGGTGTACCTGGGAGTGTCTGAGGTGGCCTGGGGTGTCAAAGGTGCCTGGGAGTGTCAGAGGTGTGCCTGGGAGGTCAGGGGTGTACCAGGGAGTGTCAGTGGAGTACCTGGGAGTGTCAGAGGTGTGCCTGGGTGTGTCGGAGGTGTACATGGGTGTCTGAGGTGTGCCTGGGGTGTCAGAGTGTACCGGGGTGTCAGAGTGTACCAGGGAGTGTCAGAGGAATACCTAGGAGTGTCAGAGGTGTGCCTGGGAGTGTCAGAGGGTGTGCCTGGGGTGTCAGGAGGTGTACCTGCAGTGTTCGAGGTGTGCCTGGGGTGTCAGCAGTGGCCTGGGAGTGTAAGGGTGTATCAGGTAGTGACAGAGGAGTGCCTGGGAGTGTCAAGGTGTACCTGTGAATGTCAGAGGTGTACCTGGGGAGTGTCAGAGGTGTACCTGGGGTGTCAGAGGTGTGCCTGGGGAGTGTCAGAGGTGTACCGTGAGTGTTAGAGGTGCCTGGGAGTATCGGAGGTGTACCTGCAGTGTCAGAGTGTACCTTGGAGTCAGAGGTGTGCCTGGGAGTGTCAGGGGTGTACCAGGAGTGTCAGTGGGTACCTGGGGTGAAAGGGTGTACCTGGGGTGTGGATGTGTGCCTGTGAATGTCAGAGGTGTGCCTGGGGTGTCAGAGGTGTGCCTGGGTGTCAGAGTGTACCTGGGGTGTCAGTGTACCGTGAGTGTTAAGTGTACCTGGCAGTGTCAGCGGTGTGCCTGGGAGTGCCAGAGGTGTGTCTGAATGTCAGAGGTGTGCCTGGGGAGTGTCTGAGCTGTACCTGGGGTGTCTGGGCTGTGCCAGGGTGTCAGAGAATTGCCAGGGAGTGTCACAGAACCTGGGAGTGTGAGAGGTGTACTAATGGTGTGGGGTGTACCTAGGGTGTCTGAGGTGTGCCTGGGGTGTCTGAGGTTACCTGGGGAGTGTCAGGGGTGTGTACCAGGGGGTGTCAGTGGAGTACATGGGGTGTCAGAGGTGTACCTGGGAGTGTCGGCTGTGTACATGGGGTGTCAGTGGTGTACCTGGCAGTGTCAGCGGTGTGCCTGGGAGTTTCAGAGGTGTGCCTGGGGAGTGTCTTAGGTGTGCTTGGGGTGTCTGAGGAGCACCTGTGAGTGTCTGGGGTGTACCTGCAGTGTGAGTGTACCAAGAAGTGTCTGGGGTGTACCAGGGAGTGTCATCGGTGTACCTGGGAATTATCTGAGGTGTACCTGGGAGTGTCTGAGGTGTACCTGGGGTGTTAGGGAGAACCAGGGATTGAAAGGGTGTGCCTGGGAGTGTCTGGGGTGTGCCGGGGGTGTTTGAGGTGTGCCTGGGGTGTCAGAGGTGTACCAGGGAGTGTCAGAGGAATACCTAGGAGTGTCAGAGTTGTACCTGGGAGTGTCAGAGGTGTACCTAGGGTATCGGAGGTTTACCTGGGAGTGTCGGGTTGTACCTGGGAGTGTCGGAGGCGGACCTGGGAGTGTCAGAGAAGTACCTGGGAGTCTCAAGGTGTACCTGGGAGCCGGAGTGTACCTTGGAATATCGGTGTACCTGGGAATATCGAAGGTGTACCTGGGAGTGTCAGAGGTGTACCTGGAGTCTGATGTGTGTGCCTGGGGTGTCTGGGTGTGCCTGGGTGTTGGGGAGAACCAGGGGTAAGGGGTGTGCACCTGGGGTGTCTGGGTGTACCTGCAGTGTGAGGTGTACCTAGAAGTGTCTGCGTGTGCCTGGGAGTGTTAAGGTGTATGAGGTGACAGAGGTACAGGGTGTCAGAGTGTGCCTGGGGAGTGTCAGAGGTGTGCCTGGGAGTTATCAGAGGTGTGCAGTGTAGAGGTGCACCTGGGAGTGTCGGAGGTGCCTGCAGTGTCAAGGTGTGCCTTGGGTGTCAGAGGTGTGCCGGGTGTCGGAGGTGTTGCATGGAGTGTCAGGGGTGTGCCTGGCAGTGTCAGCGGTGTGCCTGGGAGGGTCAGAGGTGTGTCTGGGAATGTCAGAGGTGGCCTGAGTGTCTGAGCTGTACCTGGTGTCAGAGAATTGCAGGGGGTGTCACGAGAACCTGGGTGAGAGGTGTACCCTAATAGTGTGAGAGGTGTGCCTAGGGTGTCTGAGGTGTGCCTGGGGTGTCAGGGAAAACCAGGGAGTGAAAGGAGTGTGCCTTGGAGTGTCAGGGTGTGCCAGGGGTGTCTGAGGTGTGCCTGAGTGTCAGAGGTGTACTAGGGGGTGTCAGAGGAATACCTAGGGTGTCAGAGGTGTGCCTGGGAGTGTCAGAGGTGTACCTAGGAGTATTGGAGGTTTACCTGGGGTGTCAGGTTGTACCAGTGTCGGAGGCGGACCTGGGAGTGTCAGAGTGTACTGGGGAGTGCCAAGCCTAACCTAACCTAACCTAACCTTACCTAACCTAACCTAACCTAACCTTACCTTACTCTAACTAACCTAACCCAACCTAACCTCTAACACTGAAAATCAGTGTTTTGAAAATAAATTAAGTGTTTTCCGTGAAAAGAAGATAAAAATAGGCAATACATTGGTTTTGTCTGAAACTGAGTGTTTTTTCGTGAAAAGTAAAACTAACAAAATTCACCTAACCTAACATAACCCTAACCTAACCTATCCTAACCCTAACCTAACAACCCTAACCCAACCTATGTAACCCAACCTAACCTAACCTCTGACACTCCCAGGTACACCTCTAACACCCCCAGGTACACCCCTGACACTCCCAGGTTCACCTCTGACACACAAAGGTACTCCTCTGACAAACCCAGGTACACCTCAGACACGCCCAGGTACACCTCTAACACTGCCAGGTACACCTCAGACACCCCCCAGGTACACCTCTAACACTGCCAGGTACACCTCTGACACTGGCAGGTACACCTCCGATACTCCCAGGTACACCTCTGACACTCCCAGGTACAACAATGACACTCCCAGGTACACCCCTGACACTCCCAGGTTCACCTCTGACACTCCCAGGTACACCTTCTGACACACCCAGGTACTCCTCTGCTGCTCCCAGGTACTCGTCTGACACTCCAAGGTACACCTCTGTCACTCCGAGGAACACCTCTGTCACTCCCAGGTACACCACTGACACTCCTAGGTACACCTCAGACACTCCCAGGTACACCTCTGAACACTCCCAGGTACACCTCAGACACTCCCAGGTACACCTCAGACACTCCCAGGTACACCCCCTGACACTTGGTGCACCCCTCCTCACTGGGTACACCTCCGACACTCTGCAGGTACCTCAGACACTCCCAGGTGCACCTCCCAGCACTCCCAGGTGCCTCCGACACTCCCAGGTACCTCTGACACACCCAGGTTCACATCTGACACTCCCAGGTGCCTCTGGCCTCCCAGGGACACCCCAGACACTCCCAGGTGCCACTGACACTCCCAGGCCTCCTCAGGCCACCAGGCACATCAGGCCTCCCAGGTACACCTCAGACACTCTCAGTGCGCGATGGCCTCCAGACACCTCTGACACTCCCAGGTACTCCTCTGACACTTCCAGGTACACCTCAGACTCTCCCAGGTACACTCCTGACACTCCGAGGTACACCTCTGACACTCCCAGGTACACCCCTGACACTCCCAGGTACACCTCTGACACTCCAAGGTACACCTCTGACACTTCCAGGTACATCTCTGACACTCCCAGGTACACCCCTGACACTCCCAGTTACACCTCTGACACTCGCAGGTACTCTTCTGACACTCTCTGGTACACACCTGACACTCCCAGGTACACCTCATACACTCCCAGGTACACCTCAGACATTCCCAGGTACACCTCTGACACTCCCAGGTACACCACTGACGCTCCCAGGTACACCCCTGGCACTCCCTGGTACTTCTCTGATACTCCCAGGTACAACACTTACACTCCCAGGTACTCCTCAGACACTCCCAGGTACACCTCAGACACTCCCAGGTACTCCTCAGATACTCCCAAATACACCTCTGACACTCCAAGGTACACCTTTGATACTCCCAGGTATACCCCTGACACTCCCAGGTACATTTCAGACACTGCCAGGTACACATCAGACACTCCCTGGTACACACCTGACACTCCCAGGTACACCTCAGACACTCCCAGGTACACCACTGACACTTTCAGGTACACCCCTGACACTCCCCGGTACTCCTCTGACAGTCCCAGGTACACCTCAGACACTCCCAAGTACACCTCTGACACTTCCAGGTACACCTCTGACACTCCCAGGTACACCAATGACACTACCAGGTACACCTCTGACACTCCGAGGTACACCTCAGACACTCCCAGGTACACCTCTGACACTCCCAGGTACACCTCTGACACTCCCAGGTTCACCCCTCACACTCCCAGGTACACCTCTGACACTCCGAGGTACACCTCTAACACCCCAGGTACACCTCTGACACTGGCAGGTACACCTCCGATACTCCCAGGTACACCTCTGACACTCCCAGGTACAACAATGACACTCCCAGGTACACCGCTGACACTCCCAGGTACACCTCTGACACTCCCAGGTACACCTCTGTCACACCCAGGTACGACTCTGATGCTCCCAGGTACTCGTCTGACACTTCCAGGTACACCTCTGAAACTCCGAGGAACACCTCTGTCACTCCCAGGTACACCACTGACACTCCTAGGTACACCTGTAGACACTCCCAGGTACCTCTGAATTCTGCACACTGCACACCCCAGGCACACCCTGACACCCCAGGCACACCCCTGACACCCCAGTAAGTACACCCTCACACTCGCAGGTACATCCTCCACCTGTGCACACCTCAGACACCCCAGGCACCTCCAACACCCCAGGTGCCACCTCCGACACCCCAGGCACACTCTCTGACACACCCAGTTCATATCTGACACTCCCAGGCACACCTCTGACACCCCAAATAATCTCCAGACAGCCCTGTGTGCTGGAACACTGACACTCCCAGGTACTCCTCTGACACCCCCAGGTACACCTTCAGACACTCCCCAGGCACACTCCAGACACTCCCAGGTACACCCCTCTGACAATCCCAGGTACACCCCTGACACTCCCAGGTACACCTCTGACACTCCCAGGTACACCTCTGACACTCCCAGGTACACCGCTGACACTCCCAGGTACACCGCTGACAATGCCAGGTACATCTCAGACACTCCCAGGTACACCTCAGACACTCTCAGGTGCACATTGACACTCCCAGACACACCTCTGACACTCCCAGGTACTCCTCTGACACTTCCAGGTACACCTCAGACTCTCCAAGGTACACTCCTGACACTCCGAGGTACACCTCTGACACTCCCAGGTACACCCCTGACACTCCCAGGTACACCTCTGACACTCCAAGTGTGAAGGCCTGGGACTTAGGGATAGAAATCCCTTACCAGGCTAATCAGGATCTTAATATAGGAAAGTCAAGGACCATGGTTTTTCCGAGGAATAACAAACAACCGTTAGAGATTGGCATCTCTTTACTATAAAAATATAACAAAACTCTGACACCACTCAACAAACATCAAATAATTACGGGAGTCAAACAATTAAAGGAAGCAAACACTTAAAGGAATCAAACAAATAATAGAATCGAACAATAAAGGGGAGTCAGCAATTAATGGAATCAAACAATGAACAAATATTTCCTACGGCAGTGGCCCTGGGGGAAGGTTCTGGAACGCGGTGATGCACACTCAGGGCAGGGAAGCGTCCACTTCGCTCCACACTCAGCAACGTCTTGAAAAGGCAGGAGAACACCGGGGCACCGACGGAATGTGATGAATTGATGGTCGTGGTATGCGGTAGTGGTAGATGACCAGAGAGTTGGCAGTTGATAGGTGAAGGTCTGGGAACACAGCCCACGAGTCCAGGACCTATGATGAGATCACAGCCAGAATTTGACGGACAGCAGGGTAGCTAGATACTGACGGTATGGCGGCTGGGTTGAATCTGCCGGCGGCGGTGATAGTCGCTGCCGTTCTCACCTCCGTCCAACCACCCCAAGTGTCGTCTGCACCAGCAAACGAGCGAGTTAGTAACGGTAACTAGCCGGAGGATCGTTTCCGCCCTTACACTGCTTCCCCAACAAAAATCTACTGTAAGGTAGATTAAAACTTAAGATTAGTACACAAAGCATAATCATCTTACAACAAATGCTTAAATACACATTGCACAATAAAGAAGGGTCATAGAAAAGAATAGGTGGAAACTTGATGTCCAAAACGTAATGCCGTATCAAGGAACTGCACGTGGGGTCCACTTCATTCCAAGTTTAAGTTTGGGCCTATTTCCTGTCGTAGAGGATTCTTCTATCTTGTCAGGTGTTGGCAGCAACTGGCAACCGAGATCAACAGGCTCTGGCGTCCGAACTTCACAGGAACTCTTGCAGGGTAGTGCCTCGACTAACTCCAGCTTGGGGACGTCTTCAAGGACACGAGCAATGTGGGTCCTGCAATACGTAAC
>NW_024718628.1:0-37665 GCF_018991925.1 Homarus americanus
TGTGTACCAGGAAGAGTTATGTTCAAACATCACCACCGTGGGAGTGTATGGACCAGGGAGCGTTAGGGTTCACCCACTACCTTGGGAGTGTGTGCACCAGGGAGCGTTAGGTTTACCATCACCACCGTGGAGCGCAAAACAGGGGCTTTAGGTTCACCTGTCACCACCTGTGAGTGTGTGGGGTACCAGGGAGCGTTAGGTTCACCACCTCCACTGTGGGCGTGTGTACCAGGGAGTGTTAGGTTCACCATCACCACCGTGGGAGTGTGTGTACCACGGAGTGTTGGCTTACCATCGTGTAGCCTGTGTGCCAGGGAGCAATAGCTCACCATCACCACCGTGGGAGTGTGTGTGTGTACTCAGGGAGTGTTAGGTTCACCATCACCACCGTGGGAGTGTAAAACACGGGAGCGTTAGGTACACCATCACCACCGTGGAGTGTGTGTGTACCAGGGAGCAAGTTAGGTTCACCATCACCACCGTGGCAGTGTGTGTACTAGGGAGCGTTAGGTGCTCACCATCACCCCCGTGGGAGTGCACCAGGGAGCATTAGGGTCCACCATCACCACCGTGGGGAGTATGTGTTCAATGGAGCGTTAGGTTCACTGTCACCACCAGTGTATGCGGTACCGGGCAGCTAGGGTTCACCCATCACCACCTTGGGAGTGTGTGTACCAGGGAGATTTAGGTCACCATCACCATCAGAGGGAGGTGTGTACCAGGGAGCGTTAAGTCTACCAAGCCGTGTATGTGTGTACCAGGGAGCGTTAGGTTCAACGAAGTGGGGAGGTGTGTACCAGGGAGCGTTAGGCCCACCATCACCACCGGCGTCGTACCAAGGAGTGTTAGGTTCACCATCGTGGGTTTCTGCGTACCAGGCAGCGCTAGTTTCACCATCACTCACCGAGGGAGTGTGTGCACGAAGGGCGCCATTGAGTTCACCGTCACTCACTATAGGAGTGTGTGCACGAGGGAGTAGTTTCACCACCCGGAGTGCACCGTGGGTGTTAGGGCCACCTTCACCACCGTGGGAGTGTGTGGCTAAGGGAGCGTTAGGTTCACCATCACCACCGTGGGAGTGTACCAGGGAGTGTTAGGTTCACCCACCACCGTGGAAGTGTGTGCACGGTGGTGTTAGTTTCACCATCGTGGGTGTTCCAAAGTGCTGTGGGAGCGTGATTCTCAAATCACCACCGTAAGTGTATGTACCAGGGAGTTAGGTTCACCATCACCATCGTGGAGTGTAAAATTGGTGAAGACAGTTCACCCATCACCATCGTGGAGTGTAAGTACCAGGACGTTAGGTCATCTTCACCGTGGGAGTGTGTACCAGGGAGCGTTAGGGTTCACCATCACCACCGGAGTGTGTGTATCAGGAGTTGACCACCATCGAGGGTGGTATTCAGTACCCAGTAGGAGTTTTAGGGTTGGACCATCACCTGTGGGAGTACTGGCGATATTATGTTCAATTATCACCACCGTGGAGTGCGGCACTAGGGAGCTGCTAGTTTCACCCATCACAGTGGGAGTGTAAAATTGGTGTTTTTAGGTTGATCACCATCGTGGAGTGGTGTGTACTAGGAGCGTTAGGTTACCGTCACCACTGTGGGAGGTGTAATTAGGGGAGTTTAGGGTTCACCATCTCACGGAAAATTTAGGGCGTTAGGAAACAGGGATGAAAACAGGAGTTAGGTCACCCGCAAAATGGGTTAGGTTCTACCTACCCACCGTGAGCACGGAGCAAGTAGTCACCCGTCACAGGAGCGTTGTACCAGGAATAGTTATACTGTCACCACTGTGGAGTGTGGACTAGGAGCGTTAGGTTCACCCTCACCACCTTGGGAGTGTGTAATTGGGGAGTGTTAGGTTCACCATCACCACTGTGGAGTGTGTGTGTACCACGGAGTGTTAGGTTCACCTGCAGGGGAGGGTGTGGCACAGTGAGCGTTAGGTCACCACCGTGGGAGGTGGTCTACCAGGGAGCAGCAGTCACCCTCTCTGAGGGTTTCTGTGTACCAGGGAGCTTTAGGGCTGACCACCACCACCGTGGGAGTGTGTGTACCAGGCAGCGTTAGGGTTCACCACCACCTTTGGGAGTGTGTGTGTAACAGGGAGATTTAGGGTCACCATCACCATCGTGGGAGGTAAAACATGAGCTAAGCCCACCGTCGTGGGAGTGTGTGTGTACCAGGGAACGTTAGGTTCACTGCAGTGGGAGGTGTGTGGTACTAGGGAGCGTTAGGTTCACCATCACCACCGTGGGAGTGCACTGGTGGTTAGGTTCTCACCATCGTGGCTCTGTGTACCAGGGAGCGTTAGGGTTCACCATCACCACCGACGGAGTGTGTGCACGAAGGAGCGTTAGGTTCACCGTCACTACGATAGGAGTGTGTGTACCAGGGAGCGTTGTTTCACCATCACCACCGTGGGAGTGTGTGTATCAAAGGACCGTTAGGGTCATCTTCACCACCGTGGAGTGTGTACCAGGGAGCTGCTAGGGTTCCCACCATCACTCACCATGGGAGTGTGTGTACCAGGGAGCGTTAGGGTTCACCATCGTCGGTGTCTGTACCAGGGAAGCCAGTTGACCATCACCACCGTGGGAGTGTGTACCAGGGAGTGTTAGTTTCACCCATCGTGGTGTCTTGTGTACCAGGGAGCGTTAGGGTCACCATCACCACTGTGTGAGTGTGTGTACTAGGAAGCGTTAGGTTCACCGGGGTCACAACCGTGGGAGTGTGTGTACTAATGGAGCTTTAGGTACACCATCACCACCGTGGGAGTGTGTGTACTAGAGTGCTAGGGTTCACCATCACCACTGTGGAGTGTGTGAACCAGGGAGTGTTAGGGTTCACCATCCCACCTTGGGAATGTGTGTACTAGGAGAGTTAGGACACCATCACCATCGTGCTGAAAGTGTGTGTACCAGGGAGCGTTAGTCCACCGCCGTGTGAGTGTGTGTACCAAGGAGCAAGCTAGTTCACCCATGAAAGTGGGTGTGTACCAGGGAGCGCTTGTTCACCATCACCCCCCGTGGGAGTGTGTGTCCAGGAGTTAGTTTCACCATCGTGGGTGTCTGTGTACCGGGAGCGTTAGGGAGTCCACCATCACCACTGTGTGAGGTGTGTACCAGGGAGCGTCAGGTTCACCATCACCACTGTGGGAGAAAGTTTGCACCATGGAGCGTTAGGTACACCATCACCAGCGTGGGAGGTGTGTGTACCAGGGAGTGTTAGGTTCACTATCACCACCGTAGTGTAAAACAGGGAGCGTTAGGTTCACCATCACCCCTGTGGGAGTGTGTGTACCAGGGACATTAGGTTCACCATCACCACCGTGGAGTGTGTGTTCAATGGAGCGTTAGGTTCACCGTCACCACCGTGGGGAGTGTGTACCGGAGCTAGGTTCACCCATCACCACCGTGAGTGTGTGTGTGTACCAGGGAGATTTAGGGTCACCATCACCATCGTGGGAGTTTAGTACCAGGGAGCGCTAAGTTCTTCACCGCCGGGAGGTGTGTACCAGGGTTAGGTTCACCATCACCACCGTGGGAGTGTGTAAACAGGGAGCTAGGTTCACTGTCGTAAGTGTCTGTGTACCTGGGAGCTTTAGGTTGACCATCACCACCGTGGAGTGAGTACCACAAGGGAGCTTTAGGTTCACCATCATCACCGCCGTGGGAGTGTGTAACAGGGAGCTGCTTAGTTTCACACCAGCGTGGGGAGTGTGTACCAGGGAGCGTTAGGGTTCACCACTCCAATGTGGGAGGGTGTGTACCAGAAGCGTTATGTCTGGAACATCACCACAGTTGGAGTGTGGTGTACCAGGGAGCGCTAGGTTCACCACCGCAGTAGTGTGTGTGTACCAGGGAGCATTAGGTTCACCACCGGATGTACCAGGAGCATTATGTTCCACCATCAACACCGTGGGAGTGTGTACCAGGGAGCGTTAGGGTCACCATCACCACCGTGGAGTGTGTGTACTAAGGAGCGTTAGGTTCACCATCACCACCGTGGAGTGTGTGTACCAGGGAGATTTAGGCTCATCACCATCGTGGAGTGTGTACCAGGGAGCGTTAGGCCCCATCGCCGGGAGTGTGTGTACCAGGGAGCACAGTTCACCGCCGTGGGAGTGTGTGGTACGAGAGAGCGTTAGGTTCACCATCATCCCCGTGGGAGTGTGTACCAGGAGGGTTACTGCACCATCGTGGGTGCTCCAAAAATAGGGAGCGTTAGGTTCACCATCACCACGGTGGGAGTGTAATGAGGGAGCAAGAAGGCTTCACCGGCCACCAACGTGGAAGTGTGTGTACCAGGGAGTTAGGGTTCACCATCACCTCTGTGGGAGTGTGTGTACCAGGGAGTGTTAGGTTCACCATCGTGGGTGCCTGTGTGCCAGGGAGTGTTAGTTTCACACCACCGTGGGAGTGTGTACCATGGAGTTAGGTCACATCACCACCGTGGGAGTGTGTGTCTGGGAGCGTTAGGGTTCACCATCATCACCACCGTGGGAGTGTGTGTACCAGGGAGCGTTAGGTTCACCATCACCACCGTGGGAGGTGTGGTACCAGGGAGTGTTAGGGTTCACCATCACCACTGTGGGAGTGTGTGTACCAGGGAGTGTTAGGGTTCCACCATCACCATCATGGGAGTGTGTGTACCAGGAAGCGTTAGGTTCACCATCACCACTGTGGGAGTGTAAAATTACATAGCGTTGACCCCACCTACCCACCGTGGGAGGTGTGTGTGTATGAGCGTTAGGTTCACCATCAACACAGTGGAGTGTGTGTAACAGGAGCGTTAGGTTCAATCACCACCGTGGGAGTGTGCACTATGGAGTGTTAGGTTCACCTTCACCTCACTGTGGGAGTGTGTGTGTACCAGGAAGCGTTATGTTAACCATCACCTCACCATGGGAGTGTGTGTACTAGGGAGCGTTAGGTACACCATCACCTCACCTTGGGAGTGTGTGTACCAGGGAGCATTAGGTTTAACATCACCACCGTGGAGTTTGTGTACCAGGGAGCGTTAGGTTCACTGGGGTCAGCACCGTGGGAGTGCGTGTACCAGGAGCGTTAGGATCAATTATCACCACCGTGGGAGTGCAGGTACCAGGGAGTTTTAGGTTCACCATCACCACCGTGGAGTGTGTGTGTGTACCCAGGGATCTTTAGGTTCACCGCCGTGAGTGTGTATACCAGGGAGCATTAGGTTCACTGCAGAGTGTGTGTACCAGGGAGCGTTAGTCACCATCAGCACCGTGGAGGTACCACGGAGCTGTTAGGGTTCACCATCATCACTACCATGGGAGTGTTTGTACCAGGAAGAGTTATGTTCACCATCACCACTGTGGGGAGTGTGGTGGACCAGGAGTTAGGTTCACCATCACCACCTTGGGAGTGTGTGTGTACTAGGAGCGTTAGGTTTACCATAACCACCGTGGGAGTGTGTGTACCAGGACTTTAGGAAACACGTCACCACCGTGGGAGTGTGTGTACCAGGGAGCTGCTAGGGTTCAACATCACCAATGTGGGAGTGTGTGTACCAGGGAGTGTTAGGGTTCAATCATAACCACTGTGGGAGGTAAAATACCCACGGAGGTTAGGCTTACCATCGGGTAGTTCTGTGTGCCAGGGATATTAGGGTTCACCATCACCACCGTGGGAGTGTGTGTTCAATGGAACGTTAGGTTCACCGTCACCACCGTGGGAGTGTGTGTACCAGGCAGCGTTGTTATTTCACCAACACCACCTTGGGAGGTGTACCAGGGAGATTTAGGTCACCATCACCATCGTGAGTGTGTACCAGGAGCGTTGTTTTCACCGCCGTGGGAGTGTGTGTACCAGGGAGTATAGGTTCACCACAGTGGGAGTGTGTGTACTAGGGCATTAGGGTTCACCATCACCATCGTGTGGAGTGTGTGTACCAGGAGTGCTAGGTTCGCCATCGTGCCTCTGTGTACCAGGGAGCAAGCATAGGGTTCACCCATCACCACCGAAGGATGCAATGAAGGAGCTGTTAGGTTCACCGTCAACAATTACATAGGAGTGTGTGTACCAGGGAGTTAGTTTCACCATCACCACCGTGGGAGGTGTGTACCAGGGACCGTTAGGTCATCTTCACCACCTGTGGGAGGTAAAATTGGGAGCAAGTAGGGTTCACTATCACCAGTGTGGGAGTGTGTACCAGGGAGCGTTAGAAACCACCATCACCACCGTGGGAATGTGTGTACCAGGGAGAGTTAGGGTCACCATCACCACCGTGGGAGTGTGTGTAAAATTACTGGAGCGTTAGGGGTCATCTTCACCACCACGTGTGAGTGAGTGTACCAGGGAGCGTTAGGTTCACCATCACCACCGTGGAGTGTGCACCCAGGGAGCATTAGGTTCACAATCGTGGGTGTCTGTGTACCAGGAGCTTTAGGCTCACCACCACCTTGGGAGGTGTGTACCAGGGAGTTAGGCTTACCATCACAACCGTGGGAGGTAAAGGTACTAGGGAGCGTTGTTCACCGTCACCACCGTGGGAGGTGCACCAGGGAGCGTTAAGTTCACCATCACCACGTGGAAGTGTGTACCAGGGAGTGTTAGGTTCACCATCACCCCCGTGGGAGTGTGTGTGTACCAGGAGTGTTAGGGTTCACCATCAGGGTGTCTGTGTGCCAGGGAGTTAGGTTCACCTTCACCACCGTGGAGTGTGTGTGTACCATGGAGCGTTAGGTTCACCATCACCTCACCGTGGGAGTGTGTGTACTAGGGAGCGTTGGTTCACCATCACCACCGTGGGAGTGTGTACCAGGGAGGCGAGGTCACCATCACCTCACCGTGGGAGTGTGTGTACCACTTGGAGTGTTAGGGTTTATCATCACCACCGTGGGGAGGTGTGTGTACCACGGAGTGTTAGGGTTTACCATCGTGGGTGTCTGTGTACAGGGAGCATTAGGTTCAAGCACCATCACCACGTGGAAGGTGTGCTCACGGAATGTTAGGTTCACCGTCACCACCGTGGGAGTGTGTGTGTACCAGGGCAGCGTTAGGTTCACCATCACCACCTGGGTGGAGTGTGTGTACCAGGGAGATTTAGGGTCACCATCACCATCGTGGGAGTGTGTGTACCAGGGAACGTTAAGTTCACCGCCGTGGAGTGTGTGTACCAGGGAGCGTTAGGATCACCACAGTGGGAGTGTGTGTACCAGGGAGCTAGGTTCACCATCACCATCGTGGAGTGTGTGTGTACCAGGGAGTGTTAGGTTCACCATCGTGGGTTTTCCTTGTGTACCAGGAGCGTTAGGTTGCCCATCACCACCGAAGGAGTGTGTGCACGAAGGAGCGTTAGGTTCACCGTCACTACCATATAGGAGTGTGTGTGTACCAGGGAGCGTTAGTTTCACCCATCACCACCGTGGGAGTGTGTGTACCAGGGAACGTTAGGGTCATTTCACCCAATGTGGGTGTCTGTGTACCAGTGAGCGTTAGGTTCACCATCACCACCGAAGGAGGTGTGCACGAAGCTGAGTTAGGTCCACCGTCACTACCATAGGAGTGTGCAACAGGGAGCGTTAGTGTCACCATCACCTCACCGTGGGAGTGTGTGTGTACAAGGGACCGTTAGGTTATCTTCACCAACGTGGGAGTGTGTACCTTGGGAGCGTTAGGGGAGCCCACCTCTCCTCACTGTGGGGAGTGTGTGTACCAGGGAGCGTTAGGTTCACCTCATCACCACTGTAAACAGGGAGAGTTAGGTCACCATCACCACCGTGGGAGTGTGTGTACCACGGGAGCAAGTTAGGGTCATCTTCACCACCGTGTGAGTGAGTGTACCAGGGAGTGTGCCAGGGAGCATTAGGTTCACCATCACCACCGTGGAGTGTACCAGGGAGCGTTAGGGCTTACCAACACAAACGTGGGAGTGTGTGTACCAGGAGAGTTAGGGTTCACCGGCGGTGGGAGTGTGTACCAGGAGCGTTAGTTCACCATCACCACTGGAGAGGCATACAGAATGTTAGGCTTACCATCACCAGGGAGTGTGAACAGGGAGCGTTAGGTTCACCATCACCACCGTGGAGAGTGTGTGTACCAGGGAGCGTTAGGGCTCACCATCACCACCGTGGAGGTGTGTGTACCATGGCGTTAGGGTCAACCAACACCAACGTAAGAGAGTGTGTACCTGGGAGCGTTAGGTTCACCGCCGTGAAAGTGAAATGTACCAGGAAGCCGAGGTTTATCATCACCACACCGGGAGTGTGTGTGTACCAGGAAGAGGTTCACCATCGTCGGTGTTCAAAACCACGGAGCGGTTTCGGTTCATCATCACCACCGTGAGGCCAGGGCTGTTAGGTTCACCATCGTGGGTGTCTGGTTCGCCAGAGCGTTAGGTTCACCATCACCACCGT
Source organism: Homarus americanus (assembly GCF_018991925.1). NCBI lineage: Eukaryota > Metazoa > Arthropoda > Malacostraca > Decapoda > Nephropidae > Homarus > Homarus americanus. The sequence continues at coordinate 8,392 of NW_024718628.1, forward strand.
GGGAGTGGTATTCAAGGGAGTGTCGGTTCACCATCACCACCGAGTAAAAAAACAGGGAGTGTTTAGTTCACTCATCGTGGGGTCTGTCCGCCAGGAGCGTTAGGTTCACCATCACCACTGTGGGAGTGTGTGTGCACAGGAGTGTTAGGGTTCACCGTCACCATCGTGAGGAGGTACTAGGGAGCATTAGGTTCACCACACCCCGTGGAGGTGTGTACCCAGGAGCGTTAAGTTCAACACCACCCCTGGGAGGAGTGTAATAGGGAGCGTGAGGTTCACCATCACCACCATGTAGTGTGTGTGTACCAGGGGGCGTTAGGTTCACCGCCGTGTGAGTGTACCAGTGACGTTAGTTCACTATCACCATCGGGTGAAGTGTGTACCAGTGAGCGTTAGGGCTTACTATCACCATCGTGGGTGGTACCACGAGCAGTTAGGTTCACTCACCACGGTGGGAGTGTGTACCAGGAGCTTAGGTTCCACCATCACCACCGGGGAGTGTGATACCAGGGAACGTTAGGTTCACCATCTCAGGGGGAGTCTGTGTACCAGGGGAGCGTTAGGTTCAAATTCACCACCAAGGGAGAGTGTGTGAACTAGGGAACGATAGGTTCACCACTGTGGGTACCAGGAGTGTTCACCATCAACACCATGGGAGTGTGTGTGTGTAAGAGGGAGCGTTAGGTTCACCAACATCACCAGGAGAGTGTGTGTACCATGGGAGCGTTAGGCCACCATCACCACTGAGCAGCCAGGGAGTGTTAGTCACCATCACCACGTGGCAGTGTGCAGGAGCGTTAGGGTTCACCATCAACACCGTGGGTGTGTACCAGGAGCATTAGGTTAACCATCACAAACCAGGGAGCGGTTCAGGAGCGTTAGGTTCACCACCACTGCGAGTGTATCAGGGAAATGAGGTTCACCATCACCACAGTGGGGGAGTGTGTGTACAAGGGAGCCAAGTCAGGGAGGTGTGTATCAGTTAGCTTTTAGGTTCACCATCACCACCGTGGGAGTGTTTGTACCCAGATAGCGTTAGGTTCACCATCACCAATGTGGAGTGGTGTACCAGGTTGCGTTAGGATCACCATCACCGTGGGGAGGTACTATGGAGAGTTAGTTTCAACGCCGTGTGAGTGTGTACCAGGGAGCGTTGGGTTCACCATCACCACCGTGGGGAGTGTGTACCAGTGAAAACTAGGTTCACATCACCACGGAGTGTGGTGTGTTGCGGCAATGTAGGTTCACCATCACCACTGTGAGTGTGTACCAGGAGCGTTAGGTTCACCATCACCACTGTGAGTGTGCACTAGAGCATTAGGCCACCATTCACCACTGTGGGAGTGAGTGTACCAGGGAGCGTTGGGTTCACCATCACCACCGTGGGAGTGTGTGTACCAGGGAGCTAGGTCACCATCACCATCGTGGGAGTGTGTGTACCAGGAGCAGCAGTTCACCGCGTCGGGGAGTGTGTGAACAGGGAGCGTTAGGTACACCATCACCACCGCGGGAGGGTGTACAATGGAGTGTTAGGTTCACCGCCATGCCAGGTGTGTGTACCAGGGAGCATTAGGATCACCATCACCACCATGGGGAGTGTACCAGGAGCACAGTTCACCATCACCACCCTGGAGTGTAATACCAGGGAGCGTTAGGTTCACCACCACCACTGTGGGAGTAAAGCAGGGAGCGTTAGGTTTACCAACACCAACGTGGGAGTGTGTGTACCAGGGAGCGTTAGGTTCACGCCGTGAGAGTGTGTGTACCAGGGAGCGTTAGTTTACCATCACCACACTGGGAGTGTGTACCAGGGAGAGTTAGGTTCACCATCGTCGGTGTCTGTAACCAGGAGCGTTAGGTTCACCATCACCACCGTGGGAGTGTGTACCAGGGACCGTTAGGTTCACCATCACCACCGTGGGAGGTATGTACCAGGAGCATTAGGTTCACCATCACCACTGGGGAGTGTGTGTTCAAGGGAGCGTTAGGGTTCACCATCACCACGTGGGAGTGTGTGTACCAGGGAGCGTTAGGTTCACCGCAGTGGGAGTGTATGTACCAGGGAGCGTTGAGGTTCACCATCACACCGTGGGAGGTGTGTACCAGGGAGCGTTAGGTTCACCACCACCGTGGGAGTGTGTACCCAGGAGCATTAGGTTTACCAACACCAACGTGGGAGTGTGTGTACCAGGAGCGTTAGGTTCACCGGCACAGGGAGTGTATGTACCAGGAGCGTTAGGTTCACTGCAGGGAGTGTATGTACCAGGAGCGTTAGGTTCACCATCACCACCGTGGGAGTGTGTGTACCAGGGAATGTTAGGGTTCACCATCACCACCGTGGGAGGTGTGTGTACCAGGGCGTTAGTCTCACTACTCACTGTGGGAGTGTGTACCAGGGCATTGGGTTCACCATCACCACTGTGGAGTTTGTGTTCCAAGGAGCGTTAGGTTTACCATCACCAACATGGGAGTGTGTGTACCAGGAGTTAGGGCTCACCATCACATGTGGGGAGTGTGTGTACCAGGGAACGTTAGGTTCGCCATCACCACCCTGGGAGTGTGTGTAACAGGGAGCGTTAGGTTCACCATCACCACCTGGGGAGGTGTGTGTACCAGGGAGGGTTAGGTTCACCATCACCACCGTGGGAGTGTGTGTACCAGGGACCATTAGGTTCACCACCGTGGGAGTGTAAAATTAGGAGCATTAGGTTCACCACCGTGGGAGTGTGTGTGCAAGGGAGCATTATGTTCACCATCAACACCATGGGAGTGTGTGTACCACGACGTTAGGTACACCATCACCACCGTGGAGTGTGTGTTCAAGGGAGCGTTAGGTTCACCATCACCACTGTGGAGTGTGTACCACGGAGCGTTAGGTAAACCATCACCACCGTGGGAGTGTGTGTTCAAGGAGCGTTAGGTTCACCATCACCACCGTGAGTGTGTGTACCAGGAGCTAGGTTCACATCACCACCGTGGAGTGTGTGTACCAGGAGCGTTAAGTTCAGCCGTGGAAGTGTGTTTACCAAGGAGCGCTTAGATTCACCAGAGGGGGAGTGTGTGTACCAGGGAGCGTTAGGGTTCACCATCACCACCGTGGGGAGGTACTGAGCAAGCAGTTCACCACCACTGTGAGTGTACCAAGGAGCGTTAGGTTCACCATCACCACCGTGGGAGTGTGGTACCAGGGAGCGTTAGGTTTACCAACCAACGTGGGGAGTTCTGTATCAGGGAGCGTTAGGTTCACCATTACCACCGTGAGGAAAAACAGGGACCAAAGGTTCACCACCGTGGGAGGTGTGTACCAGGGAGCATTATGTTCACCATCAACACCATGGGAGTGTGTGTAAGAGGGAGCGTTAGGTTCACCAACAATACCGTGAGAGGTGTGTACCATGGAGCGTTAGGCACACCATCACCACCGTGGGAGTGTTTGTACCAGGGAGTGTTAGGTTCACCATCACCATCGTGGCAGTGTGTGTGCCAGGAGCTTAAATGGCCCATCACCTGTGTTGGAGTGTGTACCAGGTTACAAGAACCATCACAAACCGTGGCAGTGTTCAAGGGAGCGTTAGGTTCACCATCACCACCGTGGGAGTGTGTGACCAGGGAGAGTTAGGTCACCATCACCATCGTGGAAAAAATGGAGCGTTAAGTTCACCGCGCGGGGAGTGTGTGTATCAAGTTAGCTTTAGGTTCACCATCACCACCGTGGGAGTGTTTGTACCAGATAGCGTTAGGTTCACCATCACCACCGTGGGAGTGTGTGTACCAGGTTGCGTTAGGATCACCATCACCCGTGTGGGAGTGTGTGTGAGCTGTTAGGGTTCAACGCCGTGAGTGTTACCAGGAGCGTTAGGTTCACCATCACCACCGTGGGAGTGTGTACCAGTGAGCACTGTTCACCATCACCATCGGGAGTGTGTACCAGGCAATGTTAGTTCACCATCACCGTGGGAGTGTGTGTACCAGGGAGCGTTAGGTTCACCATCACCACTGGGGAGTGTGTACCAGGAGCATAGTTTCACCATCACCACTGTGGGAGTGAGTGTACCAGGAGCGTTAGGTTCACCATCACCACCGTGGGAGGTGTGTGTACCAGGAGCGTTAGGGTCACCACCATCGTGGAGTGTGTGTACCAGGAGCGTTAGGTTCACCAACAGGGGAGTGTGTGAACAAGGAGCGTTAGGTACACCATCACCATCGGGAGTGTGTGTACCAGGGAGTGAGGTTCACCGCCATGCGAGTGTGTGTAACAGGAGAGCATTAGGATCACCATCACCACCATGGGAGTGTGTTACCAGGAGCATTAGGTTCACCATCACCACCCTGAGAGTGTGTGTACCAGGGAGCAGTTAGGGTTCACCATCACCACCGTGGAAGTGTGTGCTGACTGTTAGGGTTTACCAACACCAACGTGGGAGTGTACCAGGAGCGTTAGGTTCACTGCCGTGAGAGTGTGTGTACCAGGAGCGTGTTTACCATCACCACACTGGGAGTGTGTGTACCAGGAGAGTTAGTCTACCATCGTCGTGTCTGTGAACCAGGGAGCGAAGGTTCACCACATCACCACCGTGGGAGTGTGTGTACCAGGGACCGTTAGGTTCACCATCACCACCGTGGGAGGTACAGGGAGGGAGGGTACACCATCACCACCGTGGGAGTGTGTGTACCAGGGATCATTAGGATCACCATCACCACTGTGGGAGTGTGTGTTCAAGGGAGCGTTAGGTTCACCATCACCACCGTGGGAGTGTGTGTACCAGGGAGCATTATGTACACCATCAACACCATAGGAGTGTGTGTAAGAGGGAGCATTAGGTTCACCATCACCACCGTGGGAGTGTGTGTACTAGGGAGCATTAGGTTAACCATCACCACTGTGGGAGTGTGTGTTCAAGGGAGCGTTAGGGTCACCATCACCATCGTAGGAGTGTGTGTACCAGGGAGCGTTAAGTTCACCGCCGTGGGAGTGTGTGTACCAGGGAGCGATAGGTTCACCATCGTGGGTGTCTGTGTGCCAGGGAGCGTTAGGGTTTACCATCACCCCCGTGGGAGTGTGTGTACCAGGGAGCGTTAGGTTCACCGTCACCACCGTGGGAGTGTGTGTACAATGGAGCGTTAGGTTCACCTTCACCACCGAGGGAGTGTGTGTACCAGGGAGCGTTAGGTTCACCTTCACCACCGTGGGAGTGTGTATACCAGGGAGCGTTAGGTTCACCATCACCAACGTGAGAGTGTGTGTATCAGGGAATGTTAAGTTCACCATCGCCACCGTGGGAGTGTGTGCACCAGGGAGCGTTAGGTTCACCATCACCACCGTGGGAGTGTGTACCAGGGAGCATTAGGTTCATCATCACCACTGTGGGAGTGTGTGTACCAGGCAGCGTTAGGTTCACCATCACCAACGTGGGAGTGTGTGTACCAGGGAGCGTTAGGGTCACCATCACCATCGTAGGAGTGTGTGTATAAGGGAGCGTTAGGTTCACCATCACCATCGTGGGTGTCTGTGTGCCAGGGAGAGTTAGGTTTGCCATCACCCCCGTGGGAATGTGTGTACCAGCGAGCGTTAGTTTCACTGTCACCACCGTGGGAGTGCGTGTACCAGGGAGCGTTAGGTTCACCATCACCACCGTGGGAGTGTCTGTACCAGGTTGCATTAGGATCACCATCACCACCGTGGGAGTGTGTGTGTACCAGGGAGCGTTAGGTTCACCGCCGTGTGAGTGTGTGTACCAGGGAGCGTAAGGTTCACCATCACCAACGTGGGAGGTGTACCAGAGAGCGTTAGGTTCACCGCCGTAGAGTGTGTGTACCAGGGCGCTAGGTTCACCATCACCACCGGAGTGTGCCAGGGAGCGTTAGGTTTACCAACACCAACGTGGGAGTGTGTGCAAGGGAGAGTAGGGTTCACCGCCGTGAGAGTGTGTGTGGTACCAGGAGCGTTAGGTTACCATCACCACACTGGGATTGTGTGTACCAGGAGAGTTAGTTCACCATCGTCGGTGTCTGTGAACCAGGGAGCGTTAGGTTCACCATCACCACCGTGAGTGTGTGTACGAGAGCGTTAGGTTCACCCTCACCACCGTGGGAGTGTGTGTACCAGGAGCGTGAGTCACCATCACCCCGTGGGGAGGTACCAGGAAGTGTTAGGGTTCACCATCACCACCGTGGGAGTGTGTGTACCAGGCAGTGTTAGGTTCACCATCGTGGGTGTCTGTGCCAGGGTGATTAGGGTTCACCATCACCACCGTGGGAGTGTGTGTACCAGGGAGTGTTAGGTTCACCATCGTGGGTGTCTGTGTAGGGAGCATTAGGTTCACCATCACCGTGGAGGCAACAGGAGCGTTAGGTTTACCAACACCAACGTGGGAGTGTGTACCAGGAGAGAGAGGTTCACCCATGTGAGTGTATGTACCAGGAGCGTTAGGTTCACCATCACCACCACTGGGAGTGTGTGTACCAGGAATGTTAGGTTTACCATCACCACCGTGGGAGTGTATTAGGAGCGTTAGGTTCACCATCACCACCGTGAGAGTGTGTACCAGGAGTAGGGTCACCATCACACCGTGGGAGTGTGTGTACCATGGAGCGTTAGGTTTACCAACACCAACGTGTGAGTGTGTGTACCTGGGAGCGTTAGGGTCACCGCCGTGAAAGTGTGTGTACCAGGAAGCGTTAGGTTTATCATCACCACACTGGGAGTGTGTGTACCAGGGAGAGTTAGGTTCACCATCGTCGGTGTCTGTGAACCACGGAGCGTTCGGTTCATCATCACCACCGTGGGAGTGTGTGTACCAGGGCGCGTTAGGTTCACCATCGTGGGTGTCTGTCTGCCAGGGAGCGTTAGGTTCACCATCACCACCGTGGGAGTGTGTGTACTAGGGAGTGTTCGGTTCACCATCACCACCGTGGGAGTGTGTGTACCAGAGTGTTAGGTTCACCATCGTGGGTGTCTGTCTGCCAGGGGAGCTAGGGTTCACCATCACCACCGTGGGAGTGTGTGTACCAGGAGTGTTAGGTTCACCGTCACCACCGTAGGAGTGCGTACCAGGGAGCATTAGGTTCACCCACCACCGTGGGAGTGTGTGTACCAGGGAGCGTTAAGTTTCACCATCACCACCTTGGGAGTGTGTGTACCAGGAGCGCTTATGTTCACCATCACCACCATGGGAGTGTGTGTGTACCAGGGGGCGTTAGGTTCACGCCTGCAGAGTGTGTGGTGTCCAGTGAGCGTTAGGTTCACTATCACCATCGTGTGAGGTACCAGTGAGCGTTAGGCTCACTACCCATCGTGGGGAGTGTGTGTGTACCACGGAGCGTTAGGTTCACCATCACCACTGTGAGTGTGTGTACCAGGAGCTTTAGGTCACCATCACCACCGTGGGAGTGTGTATACCAGGGAACGTTAGGTTCACCATCACCACCGTGGGAGTCTGTACCAGGGAGCGTTAGGGTTCACCATTACCACCGTGGGAGTGTGTGTACCAGGGAACGATAGGTTCACCACCGTGGGAGTGTGTACCAGGAGCATTATGTTCACCATCAACACCATGGGGGTGTTAAGAGGGAGCGTAGGCCAACACCACCGTGAGAGTGTGTGTACCATGGAGCGTAGGAGGCACCATCACCACCGTGGGGAGGTTTGTACCAGGGAGTGTTAGGTTCACCATCACCATCGTGGCAGTGTGTGTACCAGGAGCGTTAGGTTCACCATCAACACCGTGGGAGGGTGTACCAGGAGCATTAGGTTAACCATCACAACCGTGGGAGTGTGTTCAAGGAGCGTTAGGTTCACCATCACCACCGTGGGAGTGTGTACCAGGGAACGTTAGGTTCACCATCACCACCGTGGGAGTGTGTGTACAAGGAGCGAAGTTCACTGCCGGGAGTGTGTGTATCAGTTAGCTTTAGGTTCACCATCACCACCGTGAGTGTTTGTACCAGATAGCGTTAGTTCACCATCACCGTGAGTGTGTACCAGGTTGCGTAGATCACCATCACCCGTGTGGGAGTGTGTGTGTACTAGGAGCGTTGTTTCAACGCCGTGGGAGTGTGTGTACCAGGGAGCTGGGTTTACCATCACCACCGTGGGAGTGTGTACCAGTGAGCACTAGGTTCACCATCACCACTGTGGAGTGTGTGTACCAGGCAATGTAGGTTCACCATCACCACCGTGGGAGTGTGTGTACCAGGGAGCGTTAGGTTCACCATCACCACTGTGGGAGTGTGTACCAGGGAGCATTAGGTTCACCATCACCACTGTGGGAGGAGTACCAGGGAGCGTTAGGTTCACCATCACCACCGTGGAGTGTGTCAGGGAGCGTTAGGGTCACCATCACCATCGGGAGTGTGTGTACCAGGAGCGTAGGTTCACCGCCGGAGTGTGTGAACAAGGGAGCATTAGGTACACCATCACCAGTGGGAGTGTGTGTACCAGGGAGTGTAGGGTTCACGCTGTGCGTGTGTGTAACAGGGCATTGGGATCACCATCACCGCCCTGTGAGTGTGTGTACCAGGGAGCGTAAGGATCACCATAACCACCGTGGGAGTGTGTGTACCACGGAGCGTTAGGTTCACCATCACCACCGTGGGAGTGTGTGTACCAGGGAATGTTAGATTCACCATCACCACCATGGGAGTGTGTGTACCAGGGAGGGTTAGGTTCACCATCACCTCCGTGGGAGTGTGTGTACCAGGGAGCGTTAGGTTCACCATCACCACCATGGGAGTGTGTGTACCAGGGAGGGTTAGGTTCACCATCACCACCGTGAGAGTGTGTGCACCAGGGAGCATTAGGTTCACCATCACAACCGTGAGAGTGTGTGCACCAGGGAGCGTTAGGTTCACCATCACCACCGTGGGAGTGTGTGTACCAGGGAGCGTTACGTTCACCATGACCACCGTGGGAGTGTGTGTACCAGATAGCTTTAGGTTCACCATCACCACTGTGGGACTGTGTTTACCAGGGAGCTTTAGGTTCACCGCCGTGGGAGTGTGTGTACCAGGGAGCGTTAGGTTCACCATCACCACGGTGGGAGTGTGTGTAGCAGGGAGCGTTAGGTTCACCGTCACCACCGTGGGAGTGTGTACCGGGAGCGTTAGGTTCACCATCACCACCGTGGGAGTGTGTGTACCAGGGAGTGTTAGGTTCACCATCACCACCGTGGGAGTGTGTGTACCAGCGAGTGTAAGGTTCACCATCGTGGGTGTCTGTGTGCCAGGGAGCGTTAGGTTCACCATCACAACCATGGGAGTATGTGTAACAGGTAGCGTTAGGTTCACCATCACCACCATGGGGGTGTGTGTACCAGGGCGCGTTAGGATCAGTATCACCACCATGGGAGTATGTGCGTACCAGGGTGCGTTAGGTTCACCGCCGTGTGAGTGTGTGTACCAGTGAGCGTTAGGTTCACCATCACCACCGTGGGAGTGTGTGTACCAGGGAGCGTTAGGTTCACCATCACCACCGTGGGAGTGTGTGTACCAGGGAGCGTTAGGTTCACCATCACCACCGTGTGAGTGTGTGTACCATGGAGCGTTAGGTTCACCATCACCACCTTGGGAGTGTGTGTACCAGTGAGGGTTAGGTTCACCATCACCACCGTGGGAGTGTGTGTACGAGGGAGCATTATGTTCACCATCTACACCATGGGAGTGTGTGTAAGAGGGAGCATTAGGTTCCCCATCACCACCGTGAGAATGTGTGCACCAGGGATAGTTACGTTCATCATCACCACCGTGGGAGTGTGTGTACCAGGGAGCGTTAGGTTCACCATCACCACCGTGGGAGTGTGTGTACCAGGGAGCGTTAGGTTCACCATCACCACAGTGGGAGTGTGTGTACCAGGGAGCATTACTTTCACCACCGTGGGATTGTGTGTGTACCAGGGAGCAATAGGTTCACCACCGTAGGAGTGTGTGTACGAGGGAGCATTATGTTCACCATCTACACCATGGGAGTGTGTGTAAGAGGGAGCATTAGGTTCACCATCACCACTGTGGGAGTTTGTGTACAAGGGAGCGTTAGGTTCATCACCACCGTGGGAGTGTGTGTACCAGGGAGCGTTAGGTTCACCATCACCACCGTGGGAGTGTGTGTACCAGGGAGCGTTAGGTTCACCATCACCACCGTGGGAGTGTGTGTACCAGGGAGCGTTAGGTTCACCATCACCACCTTGCGAGTGTGTGTACCAGGGAGGATTAGGTTAACCATCCTCACCGTGGGAGTGTGTGTATCAGGGAGCGTTAGGTTCACCACCGTGGGAGTGTGTGTGTACCAGGGAGTATAAGGTTCACCACTGTGGGAGTGTGTGTACCAGGGAGCATTATGTTCACCATCTACACCATGGGAGTGTGTGTAAGAGGGAGAATTAGGTTCACCATCACCACCGTGAGAGTGTGTGCACCAGGGAGTGTTAGCTTCACCATCACCACCGTGGGAGTGTGTGTACCATGGAGCGTTTGGTTCACCATCACCACCGTGGGAGTGTGTGTACCAGGGAGCGTTATGTTCACCATCACCACCGTGGGAGTGTGTGTACCAGATAGAGTTAGGTTCTTCATCACCACCGTGGGAGTGTGTGTACCAAGGAGCGTTAGGTTCACCAATGCGGGGATTGCGTGGCACCAGGAGCGTTAGGTTCACCATCACCACCGTGGGAGTGTGTGTACCAGGGGAGTTAGGGTTCACCGCCGTGGATGGTGGTGCTAGGAGCATTAGGTTCACCATCACCACTGTTGGAGTGTGTGTACCAGGGAGTGTTATGTTCACCATCGTGGGTGTCTGTGTGCCAGGGAGCGTTAGGTTTACCATCACCACCGTGGGAGTGTGTCTACCAGGGAGCGTTAGGTTCACGGTCACCACCGTGGGAGTGTGTGTACCATTGAGCGTTAGGTTCACCTTCACCAACGTGGGAGTGTGTGTACCAGGGAGCGTTAGGTTCACCTTCACCACCGTGGGAGTGTGTGTACCAGGGAGCGTTAGGTTCACCATCACCACCGTGGGAGTGTGTACCAGGGAGCATTAGGTTCACCATCACCACTGTGGGTGTGTGTGTACCAGGGAGCGTTAGGTTCACCATCACCAACGTGTCAGTGTGTGTACCAGGGAGCGTTAGGGTCACCATCACCATCGTGGGAGTGTTGTACCAGGGAGCGTTAGGTTCACCGCAGTGGGAGTGTGTGTACCAGGGAGCGTTAGGTTCACCGCAGTAGGAGTGTGTGTACCAGGGAGCGTTAGGTTCACCATCACCACCGTGGGAGTGTGTGTACCAGGGAGTGTTAGGTTCAGCGCCGTGGGAGTGTGTGTACCAGGGAGCATTAGGTTCACCATCACCACCGTGTGAGTGTGTGTACCAGGGAGCGTTAGGTTCACCTTCACCCCCGTGGGAGTGTGTGTATCTGGGAATGTTAGGTTCACCATCACCACCGTGGGAGTGTGTGTACCAGGGAGCGTTAGGTTCACCATCAGCACAGTGGGAGTGTGTGTACCAGGGAGCGTTAGGGTCACCATCACCATCGTGAGAGTGTGTGCACCAGGGAGCGTTAGGTTCACCGCAGTGGGAGTGTGTGTACCAGGGAGCATTAGGTTCACCACCACCATCGTGGGAGTGTGTGTACCAGGGAGCGTTAGGTTCACCATCACCACTGTGGGTGTGTGTGTTCCAGGGAGCGTTAGGTTCACCATCACCAACGTGGGAGTGTGTGTACCAGGGAGCGTTACGGTCACCATCACCATCGTGGGAGTGTGTGTACCAGGGAGCATTAGGTTCACCTCAGTGGGAGTGTGTGTACCAGGGAGCCTTAGGTTCACCATCACCACCAAGGGAGTGTGTGTATCAGGGAGTGTTAGGTTCACCGCCGTGGGAGTGTGTGTACCTGGGAGCATTAGGCTCACCATCACCACCGTGGGAGCGTGTGTACCAGGGAGCATTAGGTTCACCATCACCACCGTGAGAGTGTGTGTACTAGGGAGCGTTAAGTTCACCATCACCACCGTGGGAATGTGTTTACCAGGGAGCGTTAGGATCACCATCACCACCGTGGGAGTGTATGTACCATGGAGCGTTAGGTTCAACGCCGTGTGAGTGTGTGTACCAAGGAGCGTTAGGTTTACCATCACCACCGTTTGAGTGTGTGTACCAGGGAGTGTTAGTTTCACCATCGTGGGTGTCTGTGTACCAGGGAGCGTTAGGTTCACCATCACCACAGTGGGAGTGTGGGTACCAGGGAGCGTTAGGTTCACCGTCACCACCGTGGGAGTGCGTGTACCAGGGAGCGTTAGGATCACCATCACCACCGTGGGAGTGTGTGTACCAGGGAGTGTTAGGTTCACCATCACCACCGTGGGAGTGTGTGTGTACCAGGGAGAGTTAGGTTCACCATCGTCGGTGTCTGTGTACCAGGGAGCTTTAGGTTGACCATCACCACCGTGGGAGTGTGTATACCAGGGAGTGTTAGTTTCACCATCGTGGGTGTCTGTGTACGAGGGAGCGTTAGGTTCACCATCACCAGCATATGAGTGTGTGTACCAGGGAGCGTTAGGTTCACCATCACCACCGTGGGAATGTGTGAACCAGGGAGAGTTAAGGTCACCATCACCATCGTGGGAGTGTGTGTACCAGGGAGCGTTAGGTTCACCGCCGTGGGAGTGTGTGTACCATGGAGCGTTAGGTTCACCATCAACACCATGGAGTGTGTGTACCACGGAGCGTTAGGGTCACCATCACCACCGTGGGAGTGTGTGTTCAGGGAGCGTTAGGTTCACCATCACCACCGTGGAAGGTACCACGGAGCGTTAGGTACACCATCACCACCGTGGGAGTGTGTGTACTCAAGGAGCGTTAGGGTTCACCATCACCACCGTGGAGTAATAACAGGGAGCGTTAGTTCACCATCACCACCGTGGGAGTGTGTGTACCAGGGAGAGTTAGGGTCACCATCACCACCGTGGGAGTGTGTGTACCAGGGAGCGAGAAGTTCACCCCGGGAAGTGTGTTTACCAGGGAGAGTTAGATTCACCGCAGTGTGTACCAGGGAGCGTTAGGTTCACCATCACCACCGTGGGAGTGTGTGTACCAGGAGCGTAGGTTCACCATCACCACCGTGGGAGTGTGTGTACCAGGGGAGCGTTAGGTTCACCATCACCACCGTGGGAAGTGTGTGTACCAGGAGCGTTAGGTTCACCAACACCAACGTGGGGAGTGTGTGTACAGGGAGCGTTTGTTCAGCCGTGAGGAGGTGTGGTACCAGGGAGCGCGAGGTTCACCATCACCACCGTGGGAGTGTGTGTACTAGGAGCATTAGGTTTACCACCAACGTGGAGTGTGTACCAGGGGAGCGTTAGGGCCCATCACCATCGTGGGGAGTGTGTGTACCAGGAGCGTATGGTTCACCCCGTGGGAGTATGTGAACCAGGAGCGTTAGGTTCACCATCACCACCGTGGGAGTGTGTACCTGGGAGTGTTAGGTTCACATCATCACCGTGGGAGTGTGTGTACCAGGAGCATTAGGTTCACCATCACCACCGTGGGAGGTGTGTACCAGGAGCGTTAGGTTCACCATCACCACCGTGGAGAGTGTGCAACCAGGAGCGTTAGGTTCACCAACACCAACGTGGGAGTGTGTACCAGGAGTTAGGTTCACCGCCGGGTGTCTGTGTACCAGGGACGTTAGGTTCACCATCACCACCGTGGGAATGTGTGTACTAGAGCGTTAGGGTTCACCATCACCACCGTGGGAGTTGTACCAGAGATTAGGTTCACCACCACGTGGGAGAGTGTGTGTACCAGGTGCGTTATATCACCATCACCCTTGGGAGTGTGTGTATTAGGAGCGTTAGGTTCACCACCGGAGTGTGTTAACGAGAGCGTTAGGTTCACCATCACCACTGTAAGTGTGTACCAGGAGCAAGTAGTTCACCATCACACCGTGGGAGTGTGTGTGTACCAGGGAATGTTAGGTTCACCATCACCAACGTGGGAGTGTGTACCAGGAGCGTTAGGTTCACCACCAGAAGAGTGTGTGTACCAGGAGCGTTAGGTTCACCATCACCACCGTGGGGAGTGTACCAGGGAGCATTAGGTTCACCATCACCACGTGGGTGTGTGTACCAGGAGCAGTTAGGTTCACCATCACCACCGTGGGAGTGTGTGTACCAGGAGCCAAGAATACCCACCATCAGGGAGGTGTACCAGGAGTTAGGTTCACTGCCGCGGGAAGTGTGTGAACCAGGGAGCGTTAGGTTCACCATCACCACCATGGGGAGTGTGTACCAGGGAGTGTTAGGACCACCGGTGAGTGTGTGTACCAGGAGCGTTAGGTTCACCATCACCACTGTGGGAGGTGTGTACCAGGGAGCATTAGGTTCACCATCACCACCTGGAGAGTGTGTGTGTACCAGGGAGCGTAGTTCACATCACCACAGTGGGAGTGTGTCTCCAGGGAGCGTTAGGTTTTACCACCAACGTGTGAGTGTGTGTACCAGGAGCGTAGGTTCACTGCCGTGGAGAGTGTGTACCAGGAGCGTTAGGGTTTATCACCACACTGGGAGTGTGTGTACCAGGGAGAGTTAGGTTCACCATCACCACCGTGGGAGTGTGTGTACCAGGAGCGTTAGGTTCACCATCACCTGTGGAGTGTGTGTACCAGGGAGTTAGGGTTCACCATCACCACCGTGGGAGTGTGTGTAACAGGGAGTGTTAGGTTCACCATCGTGGGTGTCTGTGTGGCAAGGGACGTAGGGTTCCACCATCACCACTGGGAGGTACCAGAGAGTGTTAGGTTCACCGTCACCACCGTAGGAGTGTGTCACTAGGAGCATTAGGTTCACCATCACCACCGGTGGGAGTGTGTGTACCAGGAGCAGCTTCACCATCACCACCTGGGAGTGTGTGTACCAGAGCAGGTTCACCTCACCACCATGGGAGTATGTGTAACAGGTAGCGTAGGGTTCACCATCACCACCATGGGAGTGTGTGTACCAGGTGCCGTAGGATCACCATCACCACCATGGGAGGTTGTATTAGGAGAGTTATGTTCACCGTCACCACCGAGGAGTGTGCGTACCAGTGAGCATAGGTTCACTATCACCACCGTGGGAAGTGTAAAATAGGACCGTTAGGTTCACCATCACCACCTTGGGAGGTGTGTACCAGGGAGCAAGTAGGTTCACCACACCACTGTGGGAGTGTGTGTACCACGGAGCGTTAGGTGTTCACCATCACCACCGTGGGAGGTGTGTACCAGGAAATGTTAGGTTTACTAACACCAACGCCGGAGTGTGTGTACCAGGAGCGTTAGGTTCACCATCACCACCGCGTGAGTGTGTGTACCAGGAGAGCGTTAGAGCACCATCACCACACTGGGAGTGTGTGTACCAGGAGAGTTAGGTTCATCACCACCGTGGGAGTGTGTGTACCAGGAGCGTTAGGTTCACCATCACCACTGTGGGAGTGTGTGTACCAGGAGCGTTAGGTTCACCATCGTGGGGTGTCGTGTGCCAGGGAGCGTTAGGTTCACCATCACCACAGGAGTTGTGTACCAGGAGCGTTAGGGTTCACCATCACCACCGTGGGAGTGTGCGCATTCAGGGAGCATAGGTTCACCATCACCACCGTGAAGTGTGTACCAGGGAGCGTCAGGTTCACCATCACCACCGTGGGAGTGTACCAGGAGCAGGTTCACCGCCGTGGGAGTGTGTGCCAGGGAGCTTTAGGTTCACCATCACCACCGTGGGAGGTGTGTACCAGGAGCGTTAGGTTTCATCACCACACTGGGAGTGTGTGTACCAGGGAGAGTTAGGGTTCATCATCACCACCGTGGGAGTGTGTGTACCAGGGAGTTAGGTTCACCATCACCACCATGGGGAGTGTGTCCAGGGAGCGTTAGACATCACTGCCGTGGGGTTGTGTACCAGGGAGTGTAGGTCCACTGCAGGGAGTGTGGGTACCAGGGAGCGTTAGGTTCACCATCACCCCGTGGGAGTGTGTACCAGGGAGTAAGGGTTCACCACAGTGGGGTGTGTGTACCAGGGAGCATTATGTTCACCATCAACACCATGGGGAGTGTTAAGAGGGAGCATTAGGTTCACCATCACCACCCGTGAGAGTGTGGGCACCAGGGAGCGTTAGGGTCACCATCACTACTGTGTGAGTGTACCAGGAGCCTCACCATCACCACCGTGGGAGTGTGTGTACCACGGAGCGTTAGGCACACCATCACCACCTTGGGAGGTACCAGGGAGTGATAGGTTCACCATCACCACCGTGGCAGGTGTGTGTACCAGGGATCGTTGTTCACCATCACCACCTGGGAAGTGTACCAGCGAGAGTTAGGGTCACCATCACCATCGTGGGAGTTGTGTACCAGGAGCGTTAGGTTCACTGCCGTGGGAGTGTGTGTACCAGGGAGCGTTAGGTTCACCATCACCACCGTGGGAGTGGGTGTACCAGGAAGCGTTAGGTTCACCATCACCACCATGGGTGTAGTATGTACCAGGGAGCATTAGGTTCACCATCACCACCGTGGGAGTGTGTGTACTACGGAACGTTAGGTTCACCATCACTACCGTGAGTGTGTACCAGGGAGTGTTAGGTTCACCATCACCACCGTGGGAGTGGTACCAGGGAGCGTTAGATTCACCATCACCACTGGGAGGTGTGTACCAGGGAGCGTTAGGGTTCCCATCACCACCGTGGGAGTGTGTCTACCAGGGAGCGTTAGGTTCACCATCACCACTGTGAGTATGTGTACCAGGGAGCGTTAGGTTCACCATCGTGGGTGTCTGTGTACCTGGAGCAGGTTCTCACTGTCACCACTGTGTGAACCAGGGAGCGTAGGTTCACCATCACCACCGTGGGAGAGTGTTTTGTACCAGATAGCGTTAGGGTTCACCATCACCACTGTGGGAGGTGTGTACCAGGTTGGTGTTAGATCACCTGTGTGGGAGTGTGTGTGTATTAGGTTAGGTTCAGCCGTGTGAGTGTGTACAGGGAGCATTAGGTTCACCATCACCACTGTGGGAGTGTGTGTACCACGGAGCGTTAGGTTCACCATCACCACCGTGGGAGTGTACCAGGAATGTTAGGTTCAACACCACCAACGTGGGAGTGTGTGTACCAGGGAGTTAGGTTCACCACTGAAGAGTGTGTGTACCAGGAGCATTAGGTTCACTATCACCACCGTGGGAAACAGGCATTAGGTTCACCATCACCACTGTGGGAGTGTGTACCAGGAGCGTTAGGTTCACCATCACCCAGGAGTGTGTACCAGGGAGCGTTAGGGTCACCATCACCATCGTGGGAGTGTGTGTACCAGGGAGCGTTAGGTTCACCGCCGTGAAGTGTGAACCAGGAGCGTTAGGGTTCACCATCACCACCATGTGAGTAGAATTAGGCAGCATCACTGGTGTGTACCAGGGAGCCTTAGGTTCACCATCACCACCGTGGGGGTGTGTGTACCAGGGAGCATTAGGTTCACCATCACCACCGTGAGAGTGTGTGTACCAGGAGCGTTAGGTTCACAATCACCATCAGTGGGAGGTAAACCAGGAGCGTGGTTCACCAACACCAACGTGTGGAGTGTGTGTACCAGGAGCGTTAGGTCTACCTGCCGTGAGAGTGTGTGTACCAGGAGCGTTAGGTTTACCATCACCACACTGGGAGGGTGTGTACCAGGAGAGCTAGGTTCATCATCACCACAGTGGGAAGTGTGTACCAGGGAGCGTTAGGTTCACCATCACCACCGTGGGAGTGTGTACTAGGGAGTGTTAGGTTCACCATCACCACCTGGGAGTGTGTGTAACAGGAGTGTTAGGTTCACCATCGTGTCTGTGTCGAGGGAGCGTTAGGTTCACCATCACCACTGTGGGAGTGTGTGCAGAGAGTGTTAGGTTCACTGTCACCACTGTAGGAGTGTGCTGTACCAGGGAGCATTAGGTTCACCATCACCACCGTGGGAGGTGTGTACCAGGGAGCGTATTAGGTTCACCATCACCTCCTTGGGAGTGTGTGTACCAGGAGCTAGGTTCACCCTCACCACCATGGGAGAGTGTGTAACAGGTAGCGTTAGGGTTCATCATCACCACCATGGGGAGTGTGTGTACCAGGGAGCGTTAGGATCAGTATCACCACCATGGGAGTGTGTGTACCAGGGAGTGCAGGTTCACCGTCACCGTAGGAGGCAAAAACAGAGAGCATTAGGTTCACCATCACCATGTGGGAGTGTACCAAGGAGCGTTAGGTTCACCATCACCACCTTGGGAGTGTGTGTACCAGGGAGCGTTAGGTTCACCATCACCACTGTGGAGTGTACCATGGAGTGTTCACCACCATGTGAGTGTGTACCAGTGAATGTTAGGATCACCATCACCACTGTGGGAGTGTGTGTGTACCAGGGAGCGTTAGGTTCACCGCCGTGTGAGTGTGTGTACCAGGGAGCGTAAGGTTCACCATAACCACCGTGGGAGTGTGTGTACCACGGAGCGTTAGGTTCACCATCACCACCGTGGGAGTGTGTGTACCAGTGAGTGTTAGGTTCACCATAACCACCGTGGGAGTGTGTGTACCACGGAGCGTTAGGTTCACCATCACCACCGTGGGAGTGTGTGTACCAGGGAATGTTAGGGTTCATCACCACCGTGGGAGGTGTGGGTACCAGGAGGCGTTAGGGCACCATCACCACTGTGTGTGCAATTAGGAGCATTAGGTTCACCATCACCACTGTAAAGTGAACCAGGGAGCGTTAGGTTCACCATCACCACTGTGGGAGGTACCAGGGAGCGTTAGGTTCACCTGCCGTGGGAGTGTACCAGGAGCCTTAGGTTCACCATCACCACTGTGGGAGTGTGTGTACCAGGGAGCGTTAGGTTTACCATCACCACACTGGGAGTGTGTGTACCAGGGAGAGTTAGGGTTCATCATCACCACCGTGGGAGTGTGTGTACCAGGAGTGTTAGGTTCACCATCACCACCGTGGGAGTAGTGTGGAGGTTAGGTTCACCCATCGTGGGTGGCTGTGTGCCAGGAGCGTTAGGTTCACCATCACCACCGTGGGAGTGTGTGTACCAGGGAGTGTTAGGTTCACCGTCACCACCGTAGGAGTGTGCGTACCAGGGAGCATTAGGGTTCACCATCACCACCGTGTGAGTGTACCAGGAAAGGCAGTATCACCATCACCACTGGGTGTGTACCACGGAGCGTTAGGTTCACCATCACCACCGTGAGTGTAAAACTAGGAATGTTAGGTTTACCAACACCAACGTGGGAGTGTGTGTAAAGGAGCGTTAGGTTCAGCGCCGTGAGAGTGTGTACCAGGGAGCGTTAGTTCACCATCACCACTGTGGGAGGTGTGTACCAGGAGGCGTTAGGTTCACCATCACCACCATCGGAGTGTGTGTACCAGGGAGCGTTAGGGTCACCATCACCACGGGAGTGTGTGTACCAGGAGCGTTAGGTTCACCATCACCACTGTGGGAAAGTGGCCAGGAGCGTTTGTTCACCATCACCACCGTGGGAGTGTGTGTGTACCAGGGAGGTTAGGTTCACCATCACCACTGTGGAGTGTGTTCCAGGGAGCGTTAGGTTCACTGCCGTGGGAGTTGGTGTGCAACGGAGCGTTAGGTTCACTGCAGTGGGAGGTGTGTACCAGGTAGCGTTAGGTTCACCATCACCCCCGTGGGGAGTGTAGTACCAGGGAGTGTTAGTCACCACCGTGGGAGTGTAAAATTAGGAGCATTATGTTCACCATCAACACCATGGGAGTGTGTGTAAGAGGGAGCATTAGGTTCACCATCACCACCGGAGAGCAGAACCAGGAGCGTTAGGTCACCATCACTACTGTGAGTGTGTGTACCAGGGAGCGTTACGTTCACCATCACCACCGTGGGGAGTGTGTGTACCACGGAGCGTTAGGCACACCATCACCACCTTGGGGTGTGTACCAGAGGGAGAGGTTCACCATCACCACCCTGCAGTGTGTGTACCAGGGGGCGTTGGGTTCACCATCACCACCGTGGGAGTGTGTGTTCCAGGGCTTAGGTTCACAATCACCACCGTGGGTGTGTGTGTTCAAGTGAGCGTTAGGTTCACCGTCACCACCGTGGAGTGTGTGTACCAGGGAGCGTTAGGTTCACCATCAGCACCGTGGAATGTGTGTACCAGGGGAGTTAGGGTCACCATCACCATCGTGGGAGGTGTGTGTACCAGGAGCGTTAGGTTCACCGCTGGTGAGTGTGTGTCCAGGGCGTTAGGTTCACCATCACCACCGTGGGAGGTGTGTACCAGATAGCGTTAGGTTCACCATCACCACCATGGGTGTGTGTGTACCAGGGAGCATTAGGTTCACCATCACCACCGTGGGAGTGTGTGTACCAGGGGCGTTAGGTTCACCATCACCACCGTGGGAGTGTGTGTGCCAGGGAGCGTGGGTTCCACCATCACCACCGTGGGAGTGTGTCTACCAGGGACCGTTAGGTTCACCATCACCACCGTGGGAGTATGTGTACCAGGGAGCGTTAGGTTCACCATCACCACCGTGGAGTGTGTGTTCCAGGAGCATTAGGTTCACCATCATTGGTGTCTGTGTGCCAGGGCGTTAGGTTCACCATCACCACCGTGGGAGTGTGTGTACCAGGGAGTGTTAGGTTCACCGTCACCACCGTGAGTGTGTGCGTACCAGGGAGCTTAGGTTCACCATCACCACCGTGGGAGTGTGTGTACCAGGGAGCGTTGGTTCAACATCCTTGGAGTGTGTGTGCCAGGGAGCGTTAGGTTCACCCTCACCACCATGGGAGTATGTGTAACAGGTAGTGTGGGTTCACCATCACCACCATGGGAGTGTGTGTACCAGGGGCGTTAGGTCAGCACCACCATGGGAGTGTGTGTACCAGGGAGTGTTATGTTCACCGTCACCACCGTGGGGAGTGTGCGTTCAGGGAGCATTAGGTTCACCATCACCACCGTGGGAGTGTGTGTACCAGGGGCGTTAGGTTTATCACCATCTTGGGGAGTGTGTGTACCAGGGAGCGTTAGGTTCACCATCACCACTGTGGGGAGTGTGTGTACCACGGGCGTTGGGTTCACCATCACCACCGTGGGAGTGTGTACCAGGAATGTTAGGTTTACCAACACCAACGTGAGATGTGTGTACCAGGGGCGGCGTTAGGTTCACCGCCGTGAGAGTGTTTGTACCAGGGAGCGTTAGGTTCCACCATCACCACCGTGGGGTGTGTACCAGGAGCGTGGTTCACCATCACCACTGTGGGGTGTGTGTACAGGGGCGTTAGGTTCACCATCACCACCGTGGGAGTGTGTGTACCAGGGGCGTTAGGGTCACCATCACCATCGTGGGAGTGTGTGTACCAGGGAGTGTTAGGTTCACCATCACCACCGTGGGAAAGTGTGTATCAGGGCGTTAGGTTCACCATCACCACCGTGGGAGTGTGTGTACCAGGAGCGTTAGGTTCACCATCCACCGTGGAGTGTGTGTTCCAGGGAGCGTTAGGTTCACCGCCGTGGGAGTTGGTGTACCAGGGAGCGTTGGTTCACCATCACCCCCCGTGAGTGTGTACCAGGGAGTGTTAGGTTCACCACCGAGAGTGTGTGTACCAGGGAGCGTTGTTTCACCATCAACACCATGGGGTGTGTGTAAGAGGGAGCATTGGGTTCACCCTCACCACCGTGAGAGTGTGTGTACCAGGGAGCGTTAGGTTCACCATCACCACCGTGGGAATGTGTGTACCAGGGAGCGTTAGGGTCACCATCACTACTGTGTGGTGTGTGTACCAGGGGCGTGGGTTCACCATCACAACCGTGGAAGTTGTGTACCACGGGCGTTAGGTACACCATCACGACCATGGGAGTGTGTGTACCAGGGAGTTCACCATCACCACGTGGCAGTGTGTGTACCAGGGACCGTTAGGTTCACCATCACCACCGTGGGAGGTGTGTGTTCCAGGGAGCATTAGGTTCACACTCACCATGGGAGTGTGTGTTCAAGTGAGCGTTAGGTTCACCTCACCACCGTGGGAGTGTGTGTACCAGGGAGCGTTAGGTTCACCATCAGCACCGTGGGAATGTGTGTACCAGGGAGAGTTAGGGTCACCATCACCATCCTGGGAGTGTGTGTACCAGGGAGCGTTAGGTTCACCGCCGTGGAGTGTGGTACCAGGGAGCGTTAGGTTCACCATCACCACCGTGGGGAGTGTGTGTAACCAGAAGCGTTAGGTTCACCCCAGGGCATTGGTTCACCATCACCACCGTGGGTGTGTGTGTACTACTGGAGCGTTAGGTTCACCATGCTACCGTGGGAGTGTGTGTACCAGTGTTAGGTTCACCATCTGCCACCGTATTGGGGTGTATTATTGCCAGTTAGCGTTAGGTTCTGTCACCACCCGTGGGGTAGTATTGTGCCAGGGAGCGTTAGGTTCACCATCACCACACCGATGAAGTGTGTCTACCAGGGGCGTGGGATTCACCATCACCACCGTGGGAGTATAATGACCTGCAGGCGTTAGGTTCACCATCACCACCGTGGGGAGTGTGTGTACTAGGGAATGTTAGGTTTACCAACACCAACGTGGGAGTGTGTGTGTACCAGGGTGTTGGGTTCAGCGCCCGTGAGTGTGTGTACCAGGGGCGTTAGGTTCACCATCCACCACCCGTGGGAGTGTGTGCCAGGGAGCATTGGGTTCACCATCACCACTGTGGGGAGTGTGTGTACCAGGGGCCTGGTTCACCATCACCACCGTAGGAGTGTGTGTACCAGGGAGCGTTAGGGTCACCATTACCATCGTGGGAGTGTGTGCCAAGGGCCGTTAGGTTCATCACCACCCGTGGGAGTGTGTGTGCAAGGGGAGCGTTGGGTTCACCATCACCACCCGTGGGAGTGTGTGTTGGGGGCGTTAGGTTCACACGCCCGTGGAGTTGGTGTGCCAGGGGCGTTGGGTTCACTGCAGTGGGGTGTGTGTGCCAGGGGCGTTGGGTTCTGTCACCCCGTGGGGAGTGTGTGTGCCAGGGAGCGTTGGTTCTGCCGTGGGAGTTGGTGTACCAGGGGCGTTAGGTTCACACCACAGTGGGGTGTGTGTACCAGGGAGTATTATGTTCACCATCAACACCATGGGGTGTGTGTAGAGGAGCGTGGGTTCACCATCACCCCGTGAGGTGTGTGCACCAGGGGCGTTGGTCACCATCACTGTGTGAGTGTGTGTGCCAGGGCGTTAGGTTCACCATCACCACCGTGGGAGTGTGCCACGGGAGGCGTTAGGTACACCATCACCACCTTGGGAGTGTGTGTGCCAGGGGTGTGGGTTCACCATCACCACAGTGGCAGTGTGTGTGCAGGGCGTTAGGTTCACCATCACCGTGGGGAATGTGTGTGTACCAGGAGTTAGGGTCACCATCACCATCGTGGAGTGTGTGTGCCAGGGGCGTTGGGTTCACCGCCCGTGGAGTGTGTGTACCAGGGGCGTTGAGTTCATCACCACCGTGGGAGTGTGTGTGCCAGATAGCGTTAGGTTCTACCATCACCACCATGGGTGTGTGTGTACCAGGGAGCGTGGGTTCACCATCACCACCGTGGGAGTGTGTGTACTCACGGGCGTTAGGTTCACCATCACTGCGTGGGGTGTGTGTGCCAGGGGAGTGTTGGGTTCACCATCACCACCCGTGGGGAGTGTGTGTGCCAGGGGCATTAGGTTCACCATGCCACCGTGGGAGTGTGTGTACCAGGGGCGTTGGGTTCACCATCACCACCGTGGGAGTGTGTCTACCAGGGAGCGTTAGGTTCTCCATCACCACCGTGGGGAGTATGTGTGCCAGGGGCGTTAGGTTCACCATGCCACCGTGGGGGAGTGTGTGTTCCCAGGGGAGTGTTGGGTTCACCATAAGTGGTGTCTGTGTGCCAGGGCGTTAGGTTCTGCGTACCACCGTGGGAATGTGTGTACCAAGGGCGTTGGGTTCACCATCACCACCGTGGGAGTGTTTATGCCAGATAGTGGTTCACCATCACCACTGTGGGAGTGTGTGTACCGGGTTAGTTAGGATCACCATCACCCGTGTGGGGTGTGTGTGTGATAGGGGCATTGGTTTGCACACGCCGTGTGAGTGTGTTTAGAGGGAGCGTTAGGTTCACCATCACCACTGTGGGGAGTGTGTGTACCACAGACGTTAGGTTCACCATCACCGTGGGAGTGTGTGTACCAGGGAATGTTGGGTTTACCAACACCAACGTGGGAGTGTGTGTACCAGGGGAGGCGTTAGGTTCACCTTGCGTGAAGTGTGTGTACCAGGGAGCATTGGGTTCACTATCACCACCGTGGGAGTGTGTACCAAGGGGCATTAGGTTCACCATCACCCGCAACAGGAGTCTTGAGGGCGGTGGGTTCACCACCATCCAACACCGTGGGGAGTGTGTACCAGGGGCGTTGGTCACCATCACCATCGTGGGAGTGTGTGTACGGGGGGCGTTAGGTTCACCGCCGTGGAGATGTGTGAACCCGGGGCGTTAGGTTCACCATCACCACCATGGGGAGTGTGTGTACCAGGAGGAGTGTTGGGTTTACCGCCGTGGGAGTGTGTGTGTACCAGGGGCCTTGGGTTCACCATCACACCACCGTGGGGTAATGTGTACCAGGGAGCGTGGGTTCACCATCACCACCGTGAGAGTGTGTGTACCAGGGAGCGTTAGGTTCTGTCACCATCAGTAAGTGTGTGTCCCGAGGGCGTGGGTTACCAACACCAACGTGTGAGTGTGTGTGCCAGAGAGGGCGTTAGGTTCACCATAGTGAGGTGTATTATTGCCGGGGCGTTAGGTTTACCATCACCACACTGGGGTGTGTGTACCAGGGAGTGTTAGGTTCATCATCACCACCGTGGGGTGTGTGCCAGGGCGTTAGGTTCACCATCACCTCCCGTGGGAGTGTGTGTACCAGGGGAGTGTGGGTTCACACATCACCACCGTGGGAGTGTGTGTGCAAGTGTGGATTCCTGCATCGTGGTGTCTGTGTCTTGAGGGAGCGTTAGGTTCACCATCACCACCGTGGAGTGTGTGTACCAGGGGAGTGTTAGGTTCACTGTCACCACCGTGGAGTGTGCCTACCAGGGAGCATTAGGTTCACCATCACCACCACCGTGGGAGTGTGTGTACCAGGAGCGTTAGGTTCACCATCACCTCCTTGGGGAGTGTGTGTGCCAGGGGAGCGTTAGGTTCACCCACCACCATGGGGAGTATGTGTAACAGGTAGCGTTAGGTTCATCATCACCACCATGGGGGAGTGTGTGCCAGGGAGCGTTAGGATCAGTATCACCACCGTAGGAGTGTGTGTACCAGGGGTGTTATGTTCACCCGTCACCACCGTGGGAGTGTGCGTACAGAAGCATTAGGTTCACCATCACCACCGTGGGAGTGTGTGTGCCAGGGACCGTTGGGTTCACCATCACCACCAACAGGGAGTGTGTGTGCACCAGGAGAGTTAGGTTCACCATCACCACTGTGGGAGTGTGTGTGTACCACAGGCGTTCAGGTTCACCATCACCACCGTGGGAGTGTGTGTGTACCATGGAATGTTAGGTTTACCAACACCAGCAGTCCGGGAGTGTGTGTACCAGGGGAGCGTTAGGTTCAGCGCCTTGAGAATTAATGTGTGCCAGGGGAGCGTTAGGTTCACCATCACCACCGTGGGGAGCGTGTGTGCCAGGGGCGTTCAGGTTTACCATCACCATCATTGAAGTGTGTGTACCGAGGCGTTAGGTTCACCATCACCACGTGGGGAGTGTATTGTACCGAGGGCGTTAGGTTCACCAGCATCACCACGATGGATGTGTGTACCAGGGAGCGTTAGGTTCACCATCACCACCGTGGTGTGTGTTCAGGGAGCGTTAGGTTCACCGCCCGTGGAGTTGATTGTGCCAGGGAGCGTTAGGTTCACCGCAGTGGAGTGTGTGTACCGGGGCGTTAGGTTCACCATCACCCCGTGAGTGTGTGTACCGGGGAGCATTGGTTCATCACCACCGTGAGTGTGTGTACCCGAGGGCGTTAGGTTCACCATCACCACAGTGGGGAGTGTGTGTGTCCCCAGGGGAGGCGTTAGGTTTACCAACACCAGCGTGTGAGTGTGTGTACCAGGGAGCGTTGGGTTTACCATCACCACACTGGGAGTGTGTGCCAGGGATTAGGTTTCATCATCACCACCCGTGGGAGTGTGTGTGCCAGGGAGCGTTAGGTTACCATCACCTCCGTGGAGTGTGTGTGCCAGGGAGTGTTGGGTTCACCATCACCACCGTGGGGAGTGTGTGTACCAGGGGTGTTAGGTTCACCATCATTGGTGTCTGTGTGCCAGGGAGCGTTAGGTTCACCATCACCACGTGGAGTGTGTGTACAAGGGGCGTTGGGTTCACCATCACCACCGTGGGAGTGTGTCTACCAGGGAGCGTTGGGTTCACCACATCACCACCGTGGAGTATGTGTGCCAGGAGCGATTGGGTTCACCATCACCACCGTGGAGTGTGTGTACCAGGGAGTGTTAGGTTCACCGTCGTGGTGTCTGTGTACCCGGGGCGTGGGTTCACCGTCACCACCGTGGGAATGTATTATTACCAGGGAGCGTTAGGTTCACCATCACCACCGTGGGGAGTGTTTGTACCAGATAAGCGTTAGGTTCTGCATCACCACCGTGGGAGTGTGTGCACCGTTGCGTTAGGATCACCACCACCGATGTGGGAGTGTGTGTGTATTAGGGAGCGTTAGGTTCACATGCCGTGTGAGTGTGTTCTGTGAGGAGCGTTGGGTTCACCATCACCACTGTGGGAGTGTGTGTGCCACGGGCGTTAGGTTCACATCTGCCACCGTGGAGTGTGTGTACCAGGGAATGTTAGGTTTACCAACACCAGTAGGTATGTGCCAGGAGCGTTGGGTTCACCGCCGTGAAGTGTGTGTACCAGGGGCATTGAGTTCACTAACACCACCCGTGGGGTGTGTACCAGGGGCATTAGGTTCTACATCACCACTGTGGGGGTGTGTGTGCCAGGGAGCGTTGGGTTCTGCATCACCACCGTGGGAGTGTGTGTACCAGGGGCGATGGGTCACCATCACCACTTCGTGGGAGTGTGTGCCAGGGGCGTTAGGTTCACCGCCGTGGAGTATGTGAACCAGAGGGGCGTTAGGTTCACCATCACCACCATGGAGTGTGTGTACCAGGGGGTGGGTTCACCGCCGTTGGAGTGTGTGTGCCAGGGAGACTAGGTTCGCCATCACCACCGTGGAGTGTGTGTACCACAGGTGGGTTCACCATCACCACCGTGAGAGTGTGTGTGCCAGGGGGCGTTAGGTTCACCATCACCATCAGTGGGGAGTGTCCAGGGAGCGTTAGGTTTACCAGCACCAGCGTGTGGTGTGTGTCACGAGGCGTTGGGGTTCTGCAAGTGAGAGTGTGTGTGCCAGGGGCGTTGGGTTCACCATCACCACACTGGGGAGTGTGTGTGCCAGGGAGAGTTAGGTTCATCATCACCACCGTGGGAGTGTGTGTGCCAGGGGAGGGCGTTAGGTTCACCATCACACTCGTGGGGAGTGTGTGTGTGCCTATGAGTGTTGGGTTCACCATCACCACCGTGGGAGTGTGTGTACCAGGAGTGTTAGGTTCACCGTAAGTGGGTGTCTGTGTGCGAGGGCGTTGGGTTCACCATCACCACCGTGAAGTGTGTGTGCCAGAGTGTTGGGTTCACTGTCACCACCCGTGGGAATGTGCCCTGCCAGGGAACGTGGGTTCACCATCACCGTGGGAGTGTGTGTGCCAGGGAGCGTTAGGTTCACCATCACCTCCTTGGGAGTGTGTGTACCAGGGCGTTAGGTTCTGTCACCACCATGGGAGTATGTGTAACAGGTAGCGTTAGGTTCATCATCACCACCATGGGGAGTGTGTGTACCAGGGAGCGTTAGGATCAGTATCACCACCATGGGAGTGTGTGTACCAGGGGAGTGTTATGTTCACCCCTCACCACCGTGGGAGTGTGCGTACCAGAAACGTGGGTTCTGCATCACCACCGTGGAGTGTGTGTGTACCAGGGAGGCGTTAGGTTCACCATCACCACCTTGGGGAGTGTGTGTACAAAGGAAGCGTTAGGTTCTGCATCACCACTGTGGGAGTGTGTGTGCCACAGGCGTTGGGTTCACCATCACCACCGTGGGAGTGTGTGCCAGGGAATGTTGGGTTTGCCAGCACCAGCCTCGGGTGTGTGCCAGGGAGCGTTAGGTTCAGCGCCGTGAGAGTGTGTGTACCAGGGGCGTTAGTTCACCATCACCACCGTGGGAGTGTGTACCAGGGAGACGTGGGTTCACCATCACCCACTGTGTGGGGTTTGTGTACCAGGGCGTTGGGTTCACCATCACCACCGTGGAGTGTGTGTGCCAGGGGCGTTAGGGTCACCATGCCATCGTGGGACTGTGTGTACCAGGGAGGCGTTAGGTTCACCATCACCACCGTGGGAGTGTGTGTGTACCAGGGGAGCTGGGTTCACCATCACCACCGTGGGAGTGTGTGTACCAGGGAGCGTTAGGTTCACCATCACCACCGTGGGGAGTGTGTGTTCAAGGCGGTGGGTTCACCGCCGTGAGTTGGTGTACCAGGGGCGTTAAGTTCACCTTGGTGGGAGTGTGTGTGTACCAGGGGCGTGGGTTCACCATCACCCCGATGGAGTGTGTGTACCAGGGAGCGTGGGTTCACCATCACCACCGTGAGAGTGTGTGTACCAGGGGCGGTGGGTTCACCATCACCACAGTGGGAGTGTGTGTCCCAGGGAGGCGTTAGTTTGCCAACACCAGCGTGTGAGTGTGTGTACCAGGGAGCGTTAGGTTTACCATTACCTACACTGGGGTGTGTGTACCAGGGAAGTTAAGGTTCATCATCACCACCGTGGAGTGTGTGTGCCAGGGAGCGTTAGGTTCTGCATCACCTCCGTGGGAGTGTGTGTACCAGGGAGTGTTAGGTTCACCATCACCACCGTGGGAGTGTGTGTACCAGGGGAGTGTTAGGTTCACCATCGTGGGTGTCTGTGTGTGCCAGGGCGTTAAGTTCACCATCACCACCGTGGGAGTGTGTGTACCACACAGAGTGTTGGGTTCTGTCACCACCGTGAGGTGTGCGTACCAGGGGCATTGGGTTCATCACCACCGTGGGAGTGTGTTTACCAGGGAGCGTTGGGTTCACCATCACCACCTTGGGAGTGTGTGTACCAGGGAGCGTTGGGGTTCACCCTCACCACCATGGGAGTATGTGTAACA